>NW_013822700.1:0-454 GCF_000517525.1 Limulus polyphemus
TAACTCCTACATGTCTTCCTGTTAAACTATCATGGGATTGACGCAGCACAACTTCCCGTAACTTTCTCGGTATAACCTTTTGCCAGGTCGTCACTTTCCTATCTGCAGTTTCCCATCTTCGGAGAAGAATACCATCTTCAAGCTTCAACTGGTCCCATTGTGCCTAATAGTTCTTTGACACAGGGCTAAAGCTAGACACCTTCTCCCAAACAGGGCACAAACACTTGCTTTTAGAAAATCAATTATTGCCTTCAAATCTTGGTCTTCCTCCTGCTCTACTTTAATATCTATACTTGGTTTCACTTCACCATCATCAAGTCCTTCAGTCACTTTGATTTCAGCTTGATGACACCTGGTTAGTTCAACCTCTCTTTTAAGACTTACTGGAATTTGGCCTTTGTTGTTCCCAAACGTCATTTTATCGAAGTTAACTACACACTTCCTCGGTAGTAAG
>NW_013822701.1:0-449 GCF_000517525.1 Limulus polyphemus
TGTAAGAGAGAACTATCGACGAATTGTGAAAGAGAGTGTGGCAGGAGGGGTCTGATTTTCTATTTTTTAGCTCTGTAACCAAACAAAATTGAAGGCTATAAAAATTATGGTTTGTTTGAGCAATAACGATTTTATAGAGATTATTTTACATTTAATTTTGTAATTTTTTGGGGGTGGTGGATAAAATAGGGATGATGACATGCTAAATGAAAATGTGTCACGTGGGTCACACTAGTAGAAATTCAGGATTTTTTTTAAATATTTCCTTGTAGAATTAAGAACTTAAAACTTCTATACTATTCTAATTGGTATAACATAAACAAAAAGTAGTTTAATAAAATTTTGAATGTAAGAGACTAAAACCTTGTTTCATGCACAGTAAAGGGTACTTGGGGCGATAGGGTTAATCTAAATTATTCGTTTCCAGTTATCTTTTATATATCAAATTG
>NW_013822702.1:0-454 GCF_000517525.1 Limulus polyphemus
TAAACGTGTTTATCAAATGAAATTATGCATTATTGGGCACAAGAAAACAAGATTATCACCGTAAAATAACAATTTTTAATTTACATATCATGACATCAAAATATGGACAGTTTTCACGCTTAAAATTTTCTTTAATAAGTGTTGTCTGTGAAAGCTCAAAAACGTTATTGAATTGTCAAATCACATTACAAAATGTCAATCATGACCCACACATTGTTAATTAGTCATCGAAAAGTCAATATCGGGTATATGCACCGTTTGCCATCATGACTGCTGCAACACTGCGCCGCATACTGCCAGTTAGACGTCTGATTTGTTGAAGCGTTATCTGTTGCCATTCCCGGTGCAAGTGAGCTTCTAACTGTTGCAATGTCTGTGGAGGAGGCTCCAAAGCCTGTATTCGCCTACCCAATTGGTCCCACAGATGCTCTATAGGGTTGAGATCTGGACTTCT
>NW_013822703.1:0-453 GCF_000517525.1 Limulus polyphemus
TTTTGGACAGAATTGTTACTGATGATGAAAGATGGATTCTCTTTGCGAATATTAAATGCCAAAAGCAATGGCTCAGTCCTAGAAAAAAACCAATTCCAACCCTGAAACCTGAACTCCTTCCACAGAAAGTGATGCTTTGCATTTGGAAGGACATCAAAGGAGAAATTCATTTCGAACTCCTCAATCCACAGCGAACTGTCAATGCAGAGATTTATAGTTAGAAACTGGAACGTTTAAATCAAGCCCTTAATCAGAAACGCCCTTCACACGTCAATAGGAAAGGTGTTATTTTTCTCTACGACAATGGACGTCCATATGTGGTACGTTTGACGCAACACAAGATTACGGAGTTGGGTTGAGAAGTTCTCCCCCTCTCACCATATTCTCCAGATATGACACCATCAGATTACCATCTTTTTTTCGCTGCAACACCATCTTAAAGGGAAAAGTATG
>NW_013822704.1:0-450 GCF_000517525.1 Limulus polyphemus
GTTTATAAAGCAATGTTTTTCTCATGTATTTTTTTTCTTTTCACACGTTGCCTGTCTATCATGCAAAGTAATATTCATTTTAAGATTAAAAATACTTTTATACATCAGAAAATTTTCAAATTTCACATGCTAAATCTTTATAATGTTCAGATAGTTATCAAACGTTTCTTAAGAAAAAACTTGATATTTTATCTGTTATTTTAAGTAATTAATCTCTGTATGGGTTTGGTAGATTTGACTGATCTCACAATCACCATAAAAAGATTTGGAAATAAATATAAATTATGCCTCTTTCATTCTAGAATGAACACAATATATAACACAAAAACATAAATGTTTAGACTAAATAGCTTAAATCTCATTACATTATACATTGATATATATTTATTATTTTTATTATATTGACCTTTCAACTGTGCCTGGCTAACTATACAGAAGTTACTATGATGC
>NW_013822705.1:0-454 GCF_000517525.1 Limulus polyphemus
GGTAGGCCTTGTGTGCCATGCTCTCCAAGTCCTGTGCCAGCTCTTGCAAGCTCTCCCCTTTAGCACGGACTCTCGTCCTGAACCTGGCCCTGTAGACTTCTGACTGGTTTTGGGTTCTGTACCTGAGTTCCAGAGCCTCTACCAGTGTTCTATAGTTATGTCTGTCGGCTACTGTCAACTGTCCAAGTATTTCCAGTGGTTGTCCCTTCAAGCTCGTTGCCAGATATACAGCTTTCTGTTCCTCTGTCCATCCATTCATCTCTGCCAGTAGCTCGAATTGTGCTCTGTATGCATCCCACGGTGCCTTCCCATCGAATTCCTGTGGCTTCCTTCGCACTGGATCACTCCTAGTACTGACATTCATATCTGGGATGTGACTTCTGACGGACTGAATATGTCTGCATTAGGGTTTAGCTGAGGGCTATGTAAGGGGCTTGCCGTTGTCTGGGGCTGA
>NW_013822706.1:0-455 GCF_000517525.1 Limulus polyphemus
TTGGTTTAGAGTAAGGTTGTTTCGTTCAATTAAGATGGATTCCTTGATTTTTCGTTTGTTTATGGTTAGTTCGTTGTTTAAAATTACTGTGTTTTTAATAGATATACTATGGTTTTTTGAGTTGCAATGGCTGGAAGGTCAATATAATAAAAATAATAAATATATATATAAATGTATAAGGTTATGAGATTTAAGCTATATAGACTAAAAATGTGTTTTCGTGTTATAATTGGTAGTCATTCTAGAACGAAAAATGCATAATTTATATTTTTTTTTTCTAATTTTTTATTGAGGTTACGAAGTCAGTCATATGGAACCAACCTGTACAGAAATACACTAGTGAAAAATAACATATAAAATATAGTTTTTTTCTACAAAAAAAATGATAATTATCTGGAGATTATAAAGATTTCACATGTGAAATTTGAAAATGTTCTAATGCATTAAAGTATTTT
>NW_013822707.1:0-454 GCF_000517525.1 Limulus polyphemus
ATCACACAACCTGTCATTCCAGTACAAAGAAAACTGTCAAAAGGTGACTATATCGGCATGTTTCAGAAATGGTTTCTGTAAGTAGAGACACACGGGATGATAGGAGTCAATCAAGGCTTTAAAGTTATCAAGATTAGAACGAAAACCTCGACATTTCCACTGTATCAAAGTGGCATTTTTATGTAGGTTTAGGAGAACAGGGTAGAGAACCCTTCGGTTTATGACCATGCCATTTTTCTTTACTAGATGGAGGTCAATTGACCTCCATGGATCGTGCCCTTGATCGATTGGGCAGATCTCTGTCATCAGAGTGAGAATCCAATGACTGAGGACGTGATCGAATGATCGTCCTGCATTTAGGGGCCAGAGAAGGACCTGAGCGGACACCAGAGGCTGGTACCCGAGGAGGTTAACCCAGGCAGTCACTGGAAGAAATAGTTGTGACAGAGATTGG
>NW_013822708.1:0-450 GCF_000517525.1 Limulus polyphemus
ATTAAGTATTAAGATTTGTAAAGCAATGTTTTTCTCATCTTTTTTTTTCTTTTTGCATGTTGCTTATCTGTCATGCAAAGTAATATTCATTTTAAGATTAAAAATACTTTTATACATCAGAAAATTTTGAAATTTCACATGCAAAATCTTTATAATGGCCAGATAGTTAACAAACGTTTCTTAAGAAAAAAACTTTATATTTTATCTCTTATTTTCAGTTATTAATCTCTGTATGGGTCTGGTAGATTTCACTGATCTTGCAACCATCATAAAAAATCAGGAAATAAATATAAATTATGCCTCTTTCATTCTAGAATAAACACAAATTATAACACAAAAACATAAGTGTTTAGACTAAATACCGTATTTTTCAGAATATAAGATGCACTATTATTTTGAAGACAAAGTTTGGGGGAAAAAAAGCTGCAGTCACATTCAAAAGATTTTTAT
>NW_013822709.1:0-450 GCF_000517525.1 Limulus polyphemus
GGGGGAGGAACTTTCAAACCCAACTCCATAATCTTGTGTTGCATCAAACGTGCCACATGTGGACGTACATTGTCGTGGAGAAGAAGAACACCTTCACGATTGACAAATGAAGGGTGTTTCTAAGAAGGGCTTGATTTAAACGTTCCCGTTGTTGACTGTAGATCTCTGCATTGACAGTTTGTTGTGGATTGAGGAGTTCGAAATGAATTACTCCTTTGATGTCCCACCAAACGCAAAGCATCACTTTCTGCGGATGGAGTCCAGGGTTTGGGGTCGGAAGTGGTTTTGTCTAGGGCTGAGCCATTGTTTTTGGCGTTTAATATTATTATAAACAATCCATTTTTCATCACCGGTGACAATTCTATCCAAAAATGGATTACACGGCAAAAGAAGACGAAGCAACGTTCACACGTTGGAAACGATGATCATCGGACAGTTTGTGAGGCACCC
>NW_013822710.1:0-454 GCF_000517525.1 Limulus polyphemus
GTGGGACATCAAAGGAGTATTTCATTTCGAACTCATCAATCCACAGTGAACTGTAAATGCAGAGATCTATATTCAACAACTGGAACGTTTAAATTAAGCCCTTCATCAGAAACGCCCTTCACTCGTCAATCGGAAAGGTGTTCTTCTTCTCCACGACAATGTACGTCCACATGTGGCACGTTTGACGCAACACAAGATTATAGAATTGGGTTGGCAACTTCTCCCACACCCACCATATTCTCCAGATATGCTACCATCAGAAACCATCTTTTTCGTTCACTGCAACATCATCTGAACGGGAAACCGCATGGAAATGTGGAAGGTGTTAAAGAGGACATCGACATGTTTTTTGCTTGAAAGCCAAGTGCTTTCTTTAATCAGGGCATTAACAACCTGATTGTAAGATGGAAAAGCATCATTGATAAGAATGGAGACTATTTCATTTAATAAATGT
>NW_013822711.1:0-451 GCF_000517525.1 Limulus polyphemus
AAATGTTTTGATCGTTCGTAAGTGTCAATGATGGTTCAGCAAATTTCGTTCAGGTAACTTTTGGCCTTAAAAACTGTGATGGCATGAGCCAACATGTTGGAATTGATATTGATGCTCTGAAAATGCTTGTTGAGTCTAACCCAAGGCAACACACTCGTGAAATGGCAAACATCTAAGGAATATGAGAAAACTCCATAAAAAAGGTGTTTGGGTGCCTCACAAACTCTCTGATGATCATCGTTTCCAACGTCTGAACGTTGCTTCATTTCTTCTGGCGCGTAATGCGAGTGAACCATTTTTGGACAGAATTGTCGCTGGTGATGAAAAATGGATTATCTATGTGAATATTAAATGCAAAAAAACAATAGTTTAGTCCTAGACAAAAACCACTTCCACCCTCAAAACCAGGACTCCATCCACAGAAATGATGTCTTTGCATTTGGTGGAACAT
>NW_013822712.1:0-454 GCF_000517525.1 Limulus polyphemus
TTAGATAACCCACATGCATTATCTTACATTTATGATAATTAAAACCCATCTGCCATTTATTTGCCCAACTCACTAAATGATCTAAATCCTTTTGTAAATCAGCAGCATCCTTCTCAAAGCTAGTGACACCCAAGACCTTAATATCATCTGCAAATTTAAGTAAGTTATTGACTATCCCTTCATCTCTGTAGTTGATGTAAATCAAAAAGGGCAAAGGTCCTAAGACTGAGCCATGAAGTACCCCACTTGTGACATTAATCCAGTTTGAATGAGCTCCATTTGTAACAACCCTCTGCTTTCTTCCATCCAGCCACTCTTCCATCCAATTTGCTAACTTATCCCTCACACATATAGAGCTAATTTTTTACAAGCCTTTTATGTGGCACCTTGTCAAATGCTTTCTAAAAATCCAGATACACCAAATCTACACTCTTACCCTCATCTACATAAGCAG
>NW_013822713.1:0-455 GCF_000517525.1 Limulus polyphemus
TTTCTCTCTAATATCTCCATCCACACAGTCCTTCCATCTTCTCCTTGGTCTTCCTCTCTTCCTTTTCCCCTCCACCTCTATATCCAGAACCCTCTTGCCTATATAATCATCTTCCCTCCTCATCACGTGCCCATACCACTGCAATCTTCTCTCCTGAACTTTCTTCGATATTTCCACCACTTTAGTTGTTCCTCGAATCCTTTCGTTTCTAATCCTATCAAGCCTCGTCACTCCACACATCTCTTGCCTATCTATCATACAAAGTAATATTCATTTTAGGATTTAAGACTTTTATGCATCAGAAAATTTTCAAATTTCACATGACAACTATTTATAATGTCGAGATAGTTATCAAATGTTTCTTAAGAGAAAACTTTATGTTTTATCTGTTAATTTCATTAATTAATCAATCTCTCTAAGGGTTTGGTAGATTTGACCAGTCTCGCAACCACCAT
>NW_013822714.1:0-455 GCF_000517525.1 Limulus polyphemus
TTCCCTAACCTGAAGAGCCTGTGATGATGACAAATGGACTATACTCTTCTTATAGAGATCAGTTAAATGTTCTGGGAGAGGACGTCCTTTCTTTATGGTTGTATTTCTTGTCTTAACACAATACACACACACACACACACATATATATATATATATATATTACCATTAAGTTATACAGCTGTTTAGTCATTAAAATTCTTATAAGTTTTGCTAGTTTGAGGGTTTATTCACCCATTAATGTGAGATGAGAGTACTAAACACTATATGATATTAATATGAAGGTTTGTTTACTTTTGTATGAGTCAATAATAATTTAGTATGAGGATTTGTTTACCATATGTATTGTTGCGTCAGCGAGTCACATGACCACGTGACGCAACGTTTCTAGAATTATCATGTACTTTGGCGAATGCTCTAGTATTTACTAGTAGGTTAGGCTGGTATATATATATAAG
>NW_013822715.1:0-454 GCF_000517525.1 Limulus polyphemus
ATACAAACCATCTCCTATACATTCTTTTATAATTCGCTAAATTACTTCGCGAAAAATTGGCAAAAAAGGACCTGCTATACGAATTGCATACACGATGAAGATACACCTGAGTACCTCTCGCCAATTAACGTATATCTTAGACATAAGAACTTAATAAGGCCGTTTAACGCTAGACCAAAAATCTCACATTAGTTTTAAGTTAATGCGACAGCATTGAAAGGATTTTAATGTACATTGTTCACGATTAGTATTGGAACTAATGAAGTGTGTAAATATATGTTGAACTTTTCGCCATGGACAGAACTCTGTAATACGGAATATAAGAGGTAGTATAATTAACACAAATATTAAAACCAACATAGACAAAGGGTTTAGGGTAAGTGCGGTTTACTATGGCCATCACGTCGTATGCATATTTATATTCAAAAGAACCTAAATCAACAATAGTAGAAGT
>NW_013822716.1:0-452 GCF_000517525.1 Limulus polyphemus
TGATTAAACTTTCACATCGATATGTATATAATAAATAAAAACTTCTGATTAAACATTCAAATCGATATATATATGGTAAATAAAAACTTCTGTTTAAAAATTCACATCGATATATATATATATGTATATGGTAAATGAAAACTTCTGATTAAAAATTCACATCGATATATTTATATATGGTAAATTAAAACTTCTGAGTAAAAATTCACATCGATATATATTTATATGTGGTAAATAAAAAATTCTGAGTAAAAATTTACATCGATATACATATATGGTAACTTTAAACTTCTAAATAAACATTCACATATATATATATATGTTAAATAAAACTTGTGGTTAAACATTCACAACGATATATATACATATATGGTAAATATAAACTTCTGATTAAATATTCACATCGATATATATATATATATATATGTAAATAAAAACTTCTGAGTAAACTA
>NW_013822717.1:0-454 GCF_000517525.1 Limulus polyphemus
AGACAAGATGTAGTACTCAATACTCATCTTCCTTTATTGAATCATTAATTTATAGCAAAAATACTTTGTTAGAAATTCTGACTTGTTCTGTACAAATGGCATAATGTTTACTGAAAGCTTGCCAAATTTCGTGAAGATACATAAATGATATCGTATCGGACGATGTATCGATACAATCGTATCCTGGCTTCACGATACGATACTCGTATCGTATCGCCACACCTTTAGTTATAACTTGTTTTTTATGTTATTATTTATTTATTGTAAGCGTACTGTTTAACACTCCAGTCTTTGGTAATCATATTGTTTGGTAGTCTAGCGTGTAAAATATAAATGTTACAAGCCTTTTGCTCATAATTTCTTGCTTAAAAAAGCTCAGTCGACGTGTTCTCTTGTTATGTTGCTAAGAAAAAAAATTTTGAGACACTTGAAAATCTCGTAAGGATAAAACCAT
>NW_013822718.1:0-454 GCF_000517525.1 Limulus polyphemus
TTCCACAGTCACGCTATAACAAACACTATAATTCACAATGAATGACTCACGTGCTCGACTCAATTGTCAGTCTCTATCTCTGTTTGCAGTTCAATTACACATTTGTTGCCGTCACTTCTTGGCGGCTTATATACAAGAATACTGCATATCTATTAAACACTCGAGACTTCAGGAAAGGACATGAACGTTCTAGAAGCTCATGACGTGTTACTAGCGTCACGTGACTTCCGCTGTCGTAACACTGCCCTTTCCTTAGTATTGTTCAACAATACTCCATTCAATTACACACTCTCTGACTGCAGTTCTATTACTCATTACCTCTGTTACGTTGTGACCATCTTATATATACCAGATTATCCCCAATCTAGTAGTCGCCCGATAATTCACGAAGGTTCGAGAGAAGGACGTGGCGTGATACTAGTCACGTGACCTCGCTGACGCAACACTGCTTCCT
>NW_013822719.1:0-453 GCF_000517525.1 Limulus polyphemus
TTAACTCCGAGATGCCCTCCTGTTAAAGTATCATGGGATTGACGCAGCACAACTTCCCGTAACTTTCTCGGTATGACCGTTTGCCAGGTCGTCACTTTCCCAATTGCAGTTTCCCATCTCCGTAGAAGAATACCATCGTCAAGTTTCAAGTGGTCCCATTGTGCCCAATAATTCTTTGTCTCAGGTCTTAGACAAGACACCTTCTCCCAAGCAGGGCGCAAAACATATGCTTTTAGAAAATCAATTATTGGCTTCAAATCTTGGTCTTTCTCCTGTTCTGCTTTGATATCTATATTTGGTTCCACTTCACCATCATCAACTCTTTCAGTCGGCTTGACTTCAGCTTGATGGCACCTGATTAGTTCAACCTCTTTTTTGCAGCAATGTCTGCAGTCATTTTTGCAGGGTCTTCGGCTCAGTCCATCAGCATTACCATGGGATTTTCCTTCTCTG
>NW_013822720.1:0-449 GCF_000517525.1 Limulus polyphemus
AACTATATTTTGATATATAAACAATAATACAATTACAATAACAGTTATTACCAATAGTTATTACACACAATGATTTATATACTAAAATTTTACAATCTCACAAGCAATATAAAGTCTTCTTTCTAGTCTAGAACTTCCTTGATATCTTATCGAGGGTTCACGATGAGCGAGTTAATTAAGAGTTGACGTAGGTACAATTCGCTTAACGGGGAGCTAGCTAACTTTGTCCTTCGTTATTTACCAGCCACACACGCCGAGTTTTCCTCGTTGAAGTTAGGTAATGTTTTCGTAAAAGTACTAATGTCCGATGAAAATCTACTGAAGTTGAATGAGTTGTAATGTTCGAACTTTGTAAATGCTCCTGGTCAAATATCTGAAGTCTTCCGATTGATAAACGTTATAACAATTACAGTTATAACTTCCGAAGTTTATAGCACATTGACTATAGC
>NW_013822721.1:0-454 GCF_000517525.1 Limulus polyphemus
CCTCATGCAACAGTTGTTAAATTCTCACATTAAAAATATATTATTTGAAGATAATGCAACTTTACTTTCCCAAACACTAGTTTTATTGGTTATGTAAAAAGAAAAAAACCCACTAGAGAATTTCTTTTTTAAATCTTTAGTGTCCTTTATAAGATCTGATATAATTTAGGAAATTAGGGACACAATTTATATTAATGATGAAATACAAGACCCACAGTAAATATATTGCTAGCTGGTGTAGTTGTATCCCATATATAAGAAATCAAAACCTCTCTCCAAAGGAGTCTGGGATAGAAGGGTCACTAATGTTAACAATGCCCTCATTACATTTAATATATTTCTTCAAATCTTTACCACAACAAAATGTTTCAACAGGAAATCATATATCTATTACACTCAAATCTTAACACCCCCAACAATTTTAAAAACATTAGGGTAAAAGCCCGTACTTTGT
>NW_013822722.1:0-454 GCF_000517525.1 Limulus polyphemus
CCTTCTTGAGGAAGGGAGCCCAAAACTGTACACAGTACTCTAAATGAGGCCTTACAAGTGATCTATACAGTGAAATAATAATATCCCTTGTTTTGTATTCAGTATTTTTATAGATGCTACCCAAAATCTTATTAGCCCTACTGCTAGCTACAAGACACTGTTTAGATGACTTAAGTGAATTTTTTATCATAACACCAAGATCTTTTTCTTCAACCACAGCATTTAATGTATTACCATTTAAGTTGTAACAATATTTCATTGTTACCTTTCCCAGACTCAGTCAATAATACTTACCTTGTTCACATTTCTGCCCCATCCACCCAGCAGTGCAGTTACACCTCCCATCTTTAGGATTACACTGAGCTTCATTCTGACATTCACATAAGGTCACACAATCCACTCCATAGTGACCACTTGGGCAGCCTGGAGAAAAATAACAAGTTTAAGACTGGAA
>NW_013822723.1:0-454 GCF_000517525.1 Limulus polyphemus
GATATACTAACCGATTATATCGATCTATTTATATAATTTTGTCTGCTGATTAGTCTGTCGGGGGGAGATATACTAACCGATTATATCGATCTATTTATATAATTTTGTCTGCCGATTAATCTCTCGGGGGGAGATATACTAACCGATTATATCGATCTATTTATATAATTTTGTCTGCTGATTAATCTCTCGGGGGGAGATATACTAACCGATTATATCGATTTATTTATATAATTTTGTCTGCTGATTAATCTCTCGGGGGGGAGATATACTAACCGATTATATCGATCTATTTATATAATTTTGTCTGCTGATTAGTCTGTCGGGGGGGAGATATACTAACCGATTATATCGATCTATTTATATAATTTTGTCTGCTGATTAATCTCGTCGGGGGGAAATATACTAACCGATTATATCGATCTATTTATATAATTTTGTCTGCTGATTAATC
>NW_013822724.1:0-454 GCF_000517525.1 Limulus polyphemus
GTGTCTTATATTCAAAATTTTATTAAACTACTTTTTTGTTTATGTTATTTCAATTAGAATAGCATAAAATCTTAGCTAATAATCCATATTTTATTAGTATACAAGGTTTAAGTTTTTAATTCTACAAGGCAATAAAAAAAAAATCTTGAATTTCCTTTAGTGTGACCCACGTGACACATTTTCTCTTTTATATTCTCTCACATATTCCCTATTTTGTCCACCACCCCTTGAAAAAGTATGAAATTAAACATAAATTACTCTCTATAAAATTTTCATTGCTTAGACAAACCATAATTTTTAGTCTTCAATTTTGTTTGGTTACAGAGCTATTGAACAGAAAATCAGACCCCTCCTGCCACACCTACCAGTCACATCCTTTCTTTCAGAATTCGTTAATAGTTCTTTCTTATGTTTAATTATATAATACTTATAACCAATAGAAAGTTAAGGTTTT
>NW_013822725.1:0-454 GCF_000517525.1 Limulus polyphemus
TCATTGTAGTAATTACTTTTGGTATCTTCTATAATTACTTTTTTCTGCTGAGTTACATATTTACATGAATTATTGTTTTATCAATAATATGGTTTACTAAATTTTTTGGTTCAATTTAACTGAATGTTCACAGAGTTGGTCCATTGGACTGTATTGGAGAAGAAATGTTGACTATAATTTTGAATTTACTACCTGAAATGTGGCAAACTTTTAACCATGTGTACAAATATATTGTACACAAAACTTTAGTTGTGTTAGAAATTTATTTGTACTCAAGATATGTCTTATGAATTTCTGAAATCAATCTACCTCATTCTGGCAAGTTGGAGAGCAAGGTGATGTTCTTGTGAAGAATGAAAATACTTTTGTCCATCATATAGTTGTTTTCGTATAACCTCTGCAACCTCCAGTATGCACATCTACAGTTTTTTATATCATTTCTGGTATTTACTAT
>NW_013822726.1:0-453 GCF_000517525.1 Limulus polyphemus
TTAAGATGTGATTTTTTTAGTAAAATTCAGTTCTCTTAAGACAGATAATTTTTAAGATGTGATTCTTACAAAATTCAGTTCCCTTAAGACAAGTAATTTTTAAGATGTGATTTTTTTTTAAATTCATTTCCCTTAAGACAGGTAGTTTTTAAGATGTGATTCTTGCAAAATTCAGTTCCCTTCAGACAGGTAGCTTTTAAGATGTGATTTTTTAAATTCAATTCCCTTAAGACAGGTAGTTTTAAGATGTGATTCTTGCAAAATTCAGTTCCCTGAAGACAGGTGGTCTTTAGGATGTGATTTTGGTAAAATTCAGTTTCCTTAAGACAGGTAGTTTTCAAAATGTGAATTTTTGTAAAATTCAGTTCCCTTAAGACAGGTAGTTTTTAAGATGTGATTTTTTGTAAAATTCAGTTCCCTTAAGACAGGTAGATTTTTAAGATGTGATTCTTG
>NW_013822727.1:0-453 GCF_000517525.1 Limulus polyphemus
GAATTAGTATTTTGTACGTTATCGCTTGTGATTGTATTTTGATCAAATGGTAGTTAATGAACAGTATTGAATTGTATTTGACTTATTTATGAAGTTCAGCTCACAGGGCCCTCCTACAATTCCTCCTCCCCACGTCCTTAATCTGGCCCCGAGCACCTGAGCCTAGGTAATATCCAATAAAAGCAAGTTAACGAAATTCAGAAAACAAAGTATGATTCCATGAAACTTACAAAATATCTATATGATCTACATTATAAACGTTTAAATCTTCACTTGTTTATGTCCCTCCTGACATATTTTTATTCAGTTTCTTCCTCCACTGTTCTTGGAAGGAGCCGTGTCCTCCGATGCGTCGGAGGAAGTACCCCCATTGGAGAGCTCTGCCTAGCAACCCCCCATCAGATATATAGTCTGTTAATATTTTTAAATTCTCTATGTTGTGGCTCCCCTTAC
>NW_013822728.1:0-792 GCF_000517525.1 Limulus polyphemus
AAAATAGTTATAAAATCTAACCAGATAAAGTTGTACAAAATAGTTATAAAATCTAACCAGATATAGTTGTACAAAATAGTTATAAAATCTAACCAGATATAGTTGTAAAAAAATAATTATAAAATCTAACCAGATATAGTTGTAAAAATAATTATAAAATCTAACCAGATATAGTTGTAAAAAATAATTATAAAATCTAACCAGATATAGTTGTAAAAAATAGTTATAAAATCTAACCGGATATAGTTGTAAAAAATAATTATAAAAATCTAACCAAATGTAAGTGTGAAGTTGAGCACTCGCCAGCAAAATAGAATGGTCATACAGAAAGTGAAAAAAACATATGATGTACATTTGTTGATTTAGTGACAGGTCATTAGGCGTTCATTTTATTAACTCTAAAATTATCAAAGAGGAACCCATCGGCTTTTAACACATTTTACTCAACTACTTATGTACAAAGTTGTCTGTTTATAACACATTTTTCTCAACTACTTAATGTACAAAGTTGTCTGTTTTAACATATTTTTCTCAACTACTTATGTACAAAGTTGTCTGTTTTTAACACGTTTTTCTCAACTACTTATGTACAAAGTTGTCTGTTTTAACACATTTTACTCAACTATTTACGTACAAAGTTGTCTGTTTATAACACATTTTTCTCAACTACTTATGTACAAAGTTGTCTGTTTTTAACACATTTTTCTCAACTACTTATGTACAAAGTTGTCTGTTTTTAACACGTTTTTCTCAACTACTTATGTACAAAGTTGTCTGTTTTAACACATTTTA
>NW_013822729.1:0-453 GCF_000517525.1 Limulus polyphemus
TTAGCAGACTTGATGGCAGCAATACAAGAGCAGCAAAATAAACAAGAAGAACGAGAAAATAAACAAGAAAAAAAAACAAGAAGAGGAGAGATTACAACAGTTGTTAGGTGAAAAAGAAAAGAAACAAGAAGAAAGATAACAGAAGTGGCAAGAAAACCTACAACAATGGCAGCTCGAACAGCAAAATAAACAAGAGAGACTACAGCAGTGGTTGGAGGAGAGAGAAAATAAACAAAAAGAGAAATTACAGCAATTGTTAGAGGAGAAAGAAAATAAACAAAAAGAGAAATTACAGCAGTTGTTAGAAGAGAAAGAAAATAAACAAAAAGAGAAGTTACAGCAGTTGTTGAAAGAGAAAGAAAAGAAACAAGAAGAGAGACTACAGCAGTGGCAACTGGAACAAGAAAGGAAACAAGAAGTACAAACGGAAAACATTAGCAAATTTAAAAGCGA
>NW_013822730.1:0-454 GCF_000517525.1 Limulus polyphemus
GCCGTCACTCCTCCTCTCTGCTTTACTTGCCGGGCTTATATACAAAAATAGAGGGCGTCTGGCAAACACTAGAGTTACCAGGAACAGTCATGATCCTTCTAGAAACTCATGACGTGTTACCAGAGTCACGTGACTTCGCTGTTGTAACAGTATCCTTATATTACAAACCAGAAACGTCGAGAGCCAGCACGGGCCCCGGGGCAGACATCTCTCTCTTTTTTAACATTTTCAAGAATTTATTAAAACGAAGATCCTAAATTAAGACAGCAACGAGCTCGTAAACCAGACGAAATGATAGCAGCAGCCGTTTTTACCTCAAACTATAGGCGTAAAAACGTTAATAAAGTAACAACAAATATCTATTAAATCTATAAAGTAACAAATACATATTAATTATTACTCAAATTATTATTTCAGTCGTTCTTAATGTATCAAGCGTCTATATGCAAAGAAA
>NW_013822731.1:0-454 GCF_000517525.1 Limulus polyphemus
AAACAATATAACATTCAATGGCGCGCATTTAAGCATTCTGAATTGTAAAGCCTGCTTTCCATTGCCTTATGTTTTATTGTAGAGTTTTCCCACAGTGAAATTTTTATGAAAAGTTATGGATTTTGTTTGTTTTTTACGCGAACACTTATGATTTACTACTCATCAAATTAACTCTTAATATTTTATCAACAAACTACATACTATACTAAAGCATAGTTTGTTTATTATTTCCACAACAGAATATTATCTGAAAATCACGTTCAATTTTCCTTAGAAACTAACGATTTGTTTTTAAAGTTATATCTCGAGTGATAATACAAAACATGGGAATTTCTTTTTATTACTCTCTTATCTTTGTAAAATTAATGATTATCCAATAAGAGGCGAATATCTTTTAGCATAACAGGCCCGGCATGGCCAGGTGGATAAGGCGCTCGACTCACAATCTGAGGGT
>NW_013822732.1:0-453 GCF_000517525.1 Limulus polyphemus
CTTTCTACTGGCTGATGCATAACTTCCACTAAATGATGGATAATCTTTCTACTGACTGGTGCATAACCTTCCACTAAATGATGGATAATCTTTCTGCTGACTGATGCATAACCTTCCACTAAATTATGGGTAATCTTTCTACTGACTGATGCATAACCTTCCCCAAAATGATGGGTAATCTTTCTTCTGATTGATGCATAACCTTCCACAAAATGATGGACAATCTTTCTACTGACTGGTGAATAACCTTCCACAAAATGATGGGCAATCTTTCTACTGACTGATGCATAACCTTCCACTAAATGATGGATAATCTTTCTACTGACTGATGCATAACCTTCCACAAAATGATGGGCAATCTTTCTGCTGACTGATGCATAACCTTCCACTAAATTATGGGTAATCTTTCTACTGACTGATGCATAACCTTCCCCAAAATGATGGCCAATCTTT
>NW_013822733.1:0-454 GCF_000517525.1 Limulus polyphemus
GCTTCTACTTCCTCCCATCTAGTCGAATCTTCTTCAAATTTAATATGAAGTTTCGTGGAAATCTTGAGCATTTACACACAAAATTCTAACTTTCTAGTATTACTATTACATTTTTGTGGTCGCTTTATGTTACTCTTTTATTGGGTTGCCTAAAGGCGTATGTGTACTGCAGTGAAGCTTTTAGTTACTGATTGTTTCTCGATTTCTTGTTTCCAGAGGGTCCTGAATTGATAGTTCTTCTGCAATTTTGGCATGTAGGTACACTTTATCGTTGAGCAGTTACATGAAAAGTTTCACCTTCCTACTATTCGTTTTAAGGGAGTTATGGAAGGTTTTGCATTTTGTGCTTCTACTTCGTCCCATCTAGACGAATCTTCTTCAAATTTAATATGAAGGTTCGTGGAAACCTTGAACATGTACATACAAAATTCTAACTTTCTAGTTTTACTTTTAC
>NW_013822734.1:0-454 GCF_000517525.1 Limulus polyphemus
GCTCTACGAAGTAAGGCTGGTTTATGGGGAGCTGAAGAAAAGGTCAGTATGTGTAAAGTACTGACATCAGAGAGAAGAGTGGTGAGTAATGTGGTGAAAGAGTCAACATCAGCTGTTGTAGTAAGAAGTCGATCCATATCTGGTATGGCACTAGCAATGTGTGAAGCATAAGATTTCCAATCGGCAGAACTAAAATTTGGATGAGTCCGACGGAAGCACGAGGAATAGACAAGGACTGCAAACGGACACAAAGTTCTATGGGGAGATGATCACTACCCACCAGAGGACACATCTAGAGAGTGATAAACGGAACCCGGTTGGAAAAAACAAATACAATATCAGGTGACAAATGAGAAACTGGACGACTAGGGGTAGCAAAGAACCAGAAAGGGAACATAAGGAGGACAGAAAACGTACAAGTTCGGCAGAGATCCTACTGTGGTAGTTGACATCT
>NW_013822735.1:0-449 GCF_000517525.1 Limulus polyphemus
CCAGAGAGTGGGAGTTTAGTTGCAAAGGATTAGTCTACCAGAGAGTGGGAGTTTAGTTGCAAGGGTTAGTCTACCAGAGAGTGGGAGTTTAGTTGCAAAGGATTAGTCTACTAGAAAGTGGGAGTTTAGTTGCTACCAGAGAGTGGGAGTTTAGTTGCAAAGGATTAGCCTACCAGAGAGTGGGAGTTTAGTTGCAAAGGGTTAGTCTACCAGAGAGTGGGAGTTTAGTTGCAAAGAGTTAGTCTACCAGAGAGTGGGAGCATAGTTGCAAAGGGTTAGTCTACCAGAGAGTGGGAGTTTAGTTGCAAAGGATTAGTCTACCATAGAGTGGGGGTTTAGTTGCAAATGATTAGTCTACCAGAGAGTGGGTATTTAGTTGCAAAGGGTTAGTCTACCAGAGAGTGGGAGTTTAGTTGCAAAGGATTAGCCTACCAGAGAGTGGGAGTTTA
>NW_013822736.1:0-455 GCF_000517525.1 Limulus polyphemus
AAAGTCACGTCTGAGAGACGATCCACTATGTCATATGGGCCTTCCCATGGAGAAGACAACTTAGGAGTCTTCCTGGGATTATACAACCATACCGTGTCTCCTGGTTCAAAGCTGACTTCAGTAGATCTCTTATCATAAGTTAACTTCATCGAATCAGCAGACGTTTTCAAGTTTGAACGCACTTGATGGTGAATATCATCCAACCTTTCCGATAACATTTTCACAAACTCTGACACATTCTCAGGCAACTCTTCATAAGGTGGGCGTCCTGTTAACAGATCCATTGGCAACCGAAGTTCCCGACCAAACATCAACTTTGCTGGAGTGTATCCAGTGGTTTCATGCTCTGCTGTCCTATAGGCCATCAACAGTGGAGGGAGTAAGACATCCCAGTCATCTTGATGGCTATTACAAAACTTTGCCAATTCCTGTCCCAATGTCCAGTTGTACTTTTC
>NW_013822737.1:0-454 GCF_000517525.1 Limulus polyphemus
GTATCCAGAAGTTGCCCTGGCCGAGCCAATCTCCTGACATGCACCCCATCGAAAACCTTTGCGCCATACTCGACCGGCAAGTCAAGAAACAACAACAAAAAAAACCAACTTCGAAGAGCGATCTACTCCAAGTTTTGAAGCAAGAGTGGGCGAACATCCCACAATCTAAAATTGAAGAGATGATTCTCACGATGCTCCAAAGGATCAACGAACTCCACGAAGCAAAAGGAAGATCTGCCAGATATTAATTAAATTATAAATATATCAATTCATGTGAATATGACTGAAAAATTTCATTTTTTTTTTCTGAAAAAGTGGTGCCCATTTACTTGTGACCACGCTGTGTATATAAGACGCTCACAACGTGACGGGATAATGTATGTAGATAGTGAGTAATTGAATTGCAGTCAGAGAGTATTGTTGAAGTTAACGCGTTTGTTTTAGCGCGACTCTT
>NW_013822738.1:0-686 GCF_000517525.1 Limulus polyphemus
AAAATCGAGTGGACGAAAACTAAAAACACGTTTTCAAAGTCAAAAAATCTAGTGGAAAACTGACTAAAAGGACTCTTATCAATGTCAACAAAAACATTGATAAGGGTCCTTTTAGCAACAAAATCTGGAGGAAGGAAGACTAAAAATCCGTTATAACAGTCGACAAAATATAGTGGAAAACTGACTAAAACGACCCATATCAATGTCAACAAAATCTAGTGGAAGAAAGACTAAAAGACCGTTATAACAGTCGACAAAATACAGTTTAAGAAGGATTAAAAATACCATTATGAAAGTCATTAAAATATAGTTTAAGAAAGACTAAAAATACCGCTATCAAAGTTCGAAATATCTCGTCTAAGAAGGCCTAAAAAGAAAGTTATGAAAGTCGACAAATTCGAGTGGACAAAAACTAAAAACACGTTTTAAAAGTCAGAAAAATCTAGTGGAAAACGGACTAAAAACAACCTTATCAATGTCAACAAAATCTGGAGGAAGGAAGACTAAAAGACCGTTATAACAGTCGACAAAATATAGTTTAAGAAGGATTAAAAATACCATTATGAAAGTCATTAAAATATAGTTTAAGAAAGAATAAAAATAACGCTATCAATGTCGAAAATATCTAGTCTAAGAAGGCCTAGAAAATTCAAATATGAAAGTCGACAAAATCGAGTGGAAGAAAA
>NW_013822739.1:0-478 GCF_000517525.1 Limulus polyphemus
TTTAACAATACTATGTACTATCAAAAAGAAGACAAAATATTTAACAATACTGTGTACTGTCAATAAGAAGACACAAGATTTAACAATACTGTATACTGTCAATAAGAAGAAACAAGATTTAACAATACTATGTACTATCAAAAAGAAGACAAGATTTAACAATACTGTGTATTATCACTAACAAGCCAAAAGATTTAACGATACTGTGTACTATCACTAACAAGCCACAAGATTTAACGATACTGTGTACTGTCAATAAGAAGACACATGATTTAACGATACTGTGTACTATCAATAAAAAGACACAAGTTTTAACAATGCTGTGTACTGTCAATAAGAAGACACAATATTTAACGATACTCTGTATTATAAATAACAAGCCATAAGATTTAACGATACTGTGTACTATCAATAACAAGCAAAAAGATTTAACGAAACTGTGTACTGTCAATAAGAAAACAAAATATTTAACAATACT
>NW_013822740.1:0-1001 GCF_000517525.1 Limulus polyphemus
CCTCTGGACTTTTGGAAGACTGTATTGTTCTCAGACGAATCAAGATTCACTCAATTTTCGGACAGTGGAAGGATATGGGTCTGGAGAATGCCTCACCAAGAGTTTTGGCTCAACAGATTGCAGCCAACTGTGAAGCATGGTGGTTTTAGCGTGATGGTTTGGGGAGCTGTTTGGGTTGGTGGGAGATCGAGCTTAGTGGAGTGCGTTGGCAACATAAATTTTGCGAAATACGTCGAAATATTGGAGGAAGGACTCTTGCCACTTTATTCCTCGGGTTTCGTTGACAAGAACACAACGTTGTTCCAGGAAGATGGAGCACCGTGTCACACTGCTAGAAACACCCAAAAGTGGCAGGAAGAAAATGGTATCCGGAAGCTGCCCTGGCTGAGCCAATCTCCTGACATGAACCCCATCGAAGACCTCTGGGCCATACTCGACCGACAGGTCAAGAAACAACAAAATACTAACAAAACTACAATCTAGTCACATCTAACTGTAGATATACTAACAAAACTACAATCTAGTCACATCTAATTGTAGATATACTAACAAAACTATAATCTAGTCACATCTAACTGTAGACATACCAACAAAACTATAATCTTGTCATATCTAACTGTAGACATACCAACAAAACTATAATCTAGTCATATCTAACTGTAGACATACCAACAAAACTATAATCTAGTCACATCTAACTGTAGATATACTAACAAAACTACAATCTAGTCATCTATAATTGTAAACTTACTAACAAAACTACAATCTAGTCATATCTAACTGTAGACATACTAACATAGCTATAATCTAGTCACATCGTTTTTAGTCAAATCTTGCTATAGATATTGTTACGCCTCCGTTCGTTAGTTAATTTTCCGTATACTTTCTTTTCGAAGAAACTTTAGCGATACAAGTCCTTTCTTAAATGAAACTGGTTTATTCTTTTTAAACACAACTTTGCAATACACTTAATTTCCACAGTCACGCTATAACAAACGCTG
>NW_013822741.1:0-454 GCF_000517525.1 Limulus polyphemus
GGTTAAGTAGAATGTGGTACTATACTGTAGTTAAGTAGAATGTGGTACTATAGTGTGGTTACGTAGAATGTAATACTATACTGTAGTTAAGTAGAATGTGGTACTGTAGTGTGGTTAAGTAGAATGTGGTACTATACTGTAGTTAAGTAGAATGTGGTACTATAGTGTGGTTACGTAGAATGTAATACTATACTGTAGTTAAGTAGAATGTGGTACTATACTGTAGTTAAGTAGAATGTAGTACTATAGTGTGTTTATGTAGAATATAGTACTATAGTGTGTTTATGTAGAATGTGGTACTATACTGTAGTTAAGTAGAATGTGGTACTATAGTGTAGTTAAGTAGAATGTGGTACTATAGTGTAGTTAAGTAGAATGTGGTACTATACTGTAGTTAAGTTGAATGTGGTACTATTCTCTAGTTTTGTAGAATGTTCTACAACAAAAATTCACC
>NW_013822742.1:0-452 GCF_000517525.1 Limulus polyphemus
GAAGTGTAAGACTAAAGGGAAGGCAGCTAGAGGTTTTGTTTATTAATCTCCCAGATGTAGTGGACATTACTTCTTACATAAACATACGTTTTTTGTAAGATACTCATATTTCAAAACTATTTTTTCTCTTTGTTTCATGCCCGTCCCACCAAACACGCTCACCCTTTCAGCATAACTGTTGTTAAGTAAAATGTATGCTGACGTTAATTATTTTACAATATGCCCTGTTACTTAACAATTACATATAACAGTGATAAAAAATCCGTATAATAATCAAACACGCAAAGAGAAAATAAGTTAACACTACTATTAAAATTTAAGTATTTTCAAAGTATTCTAAAGACTTGGTAAACGTATTTGAAGACTGTTTTGTTAGATGTTTATGTATGCTTTCATTTTTCTTCAAAAGTATTTGTTTTTCACCCCTTACGTACCCTATACAGGCAATGCTA
>NW_013822743.1:0-452 GCF_000517525.1 Limulus polyphemus
GTATCCCTTACACCATGTTCTCTCCAAGTTCTTCTGTTCTTCGCATAACTGAACTTGCTGAAAGGATGATACTTCCAAACAAATCGGCTTTCCCAGGACACAAGTCATTTGCTGCTTCCATCACACATTCTTTGATGAGGTTGCCGTCAGTAAACGGGTTTTTTCGCTCTGCCATCTTATGCACTATTTTGTAACTTGTACGAGTGACAGATTCATTTTCAGCAAACATTCTCGTGAAGAGATTCCTTTGAGATTCCAAAGTACGTTTCATGAGCTCAAATTTCTCAGAACGCAACTTTCCAGAAAACTTCGAATATGTTGACAGATGTTTTGTTTCATAGTGATGCCGAAGATTGTACTCTTTCAAAACGGCAACACTTTCGTTGCATATCATGTAACTAGCTTTCTGCTTGTTTGTTTCCACAAAGAAGTACTTTATACCCCATTCTTCA
>NW_013822744.1:0-454 GCF_000517525.1 Limulus polyphemus
AGCTTAGACTAGACACCTTCTTCAAAGCAGGGCACAAAAACACTTGCTTTTAGAAAATCAATCATTGGCTTCATATCTAGGTCTTTCTCCTGTTCTGCTTTGATATCTATATTTGGTTCCACTTCATCATCATCAACTTCTTCAGTCACTTTGACTTCACCTTGATGACACCTAATTAATTCAACGTATCTTTTAACAGTTATCGCAACTTGGCCTTTGTTATTCCCAAACGTCATTTTATCAAAATCAGTTACAAACTTCCTTGGTAGTAGCTTGTCCAATCCTAATATGCATTTGTCTTCAATGTCAGCCAAGTATACTTTCTGTCTGTCCTTTATGCCCATCAGCTCAATAGTTACCCACACTGGTCCCCCACAATCTTGTAGAATATCCTGTCACACCATAAAGACTTCTGTATGGCTTCGGTACTCTTCGTGATCTAACACCTTGATGC
>NW_013822745.1:0-454 GCF_000517525.1 Limulus polyphemus
AATATTTCTCTGGTTATTGTTGATACACGTATGTTTAATATTTTTCTGGTTATTGTTGATACACGTATGTTTAATATTTCTCCGGTTATTGTTGATACACGTATGTTTAATACTTCTCTGGTTATTGTTGATACACGTATTTAATAGATATTGTTGATACACGTATGTTTAGTATTTCTCTGGTTATTGTTGATACACGTATGTTTAATATTTCTCTGGTTATTGTTGATACACGTATGTTTAGTATTTATCTGTTATTGTTAATACACGTATGTTTAATATTTCTCCGGTTATTGTTGATACACGTATGTTTAATATTTCTCTGGCTATTGTTGATACACGTATGTTTAATATTTTTCTAGTTATTGTTGATACACGTATGTTTAATATTTCTCTGGTTATTGTTGATACACGTATGTTTAATACTTCTCTGGTTATTGTTGATACACGTATG
>NW_013822746.1:0-454 GCF_000517525.1 Limulus polyphemus
TTTCTTCCGAAATAATTTTTACGAGTAATTAACAAACGACCAGAGACGTAACACTGTGAATGAGGAGTTCATCATTAGAGCTCCACCGTTTTTCATAAAAGTAACTAGATGGAGAATTCGTCATTAGATCTTCATCGTTTTTCATCAAACTAACTGGATGGGGAATTCGTCATTAGAGTTCTGCCGTGTTTTATCAAACTAACTGAATGTGGAGTTCGTCATTAGATCTCTACCGTGTTTCATGTTCCAGGAATACGAACTTTGTCAATATTTGTTTTGTTGGGTATCTGCTTATTTATTAATTTCCGGTGTAAATTCTTTCCGAGGAACTTCGGCGATACAAGTCCTTTCTTAAATAAAACTAGTTTATTCTTTCTCGATACAATTTTGTAATACACTTAATTTCCACAGTCACTTTAAGCTTAGCTACTTTTATAAACACACGCTATAATTC
>NW_013822747.1:0-238 GCF_000517525.1 Limulus polyphemus
CTGTGGAATATCAGCTGTATATTATTCTATTATGTGTTGACAATATATTAACTGTGGAATATCTGCTGTATATTATTATGTTAAGTGTTGACAATACATTAACTGTGGAATATCAGCTGTATATTATTATGTTAAGTATTGACAATACATTAACCATGTAATATCAGCTGTATATTATTATGTTAAGTGTTGACAATACATTAACCATGGAATATCAGCTGTATATTATTAAGTTAGG
>NW_013822748.1:0-453 GCF_000517525.1 Limulus polyphemus
CTGCTGTAGTCTCTCTTCTTGTTTCTTTTCTCGTTCTTCTTGTTTCTTTTCTTTCTCCTCCAACAACTGCTGTAATCTCTCTTCTTGTTTATTTTCTTTTCCTCCAACAACTGCTCTAGTCTCTCTTCTTGTTTATTTTCTTTCTCCTACAACCACTGCTGTAGTCTCTCTTCTTGTTTCTTTTCTCGTTCTTCTTGTTTCTTTTCTTTCTCCTCCAACAACTGCTGTAATCTCTCTTCTTGTTTCTTTTCTTTTCCTCCAACAACTGCTGTAATCTCTCTTGTTTATTTTGCTGTTCAAGCTGCCACTGTTGCAGGTTTTCTTGCTACTGCTGTTGTCTCTCTTCTTGTTTATTTTCTTTCTCTTCCAAACACTGCTGTAGTCTCTTTTCTTGTTTATTTTCTTGTTCTTCTTGTTTCTTTTGCTGTTCTTGCATCGCTGCCATCAAATCTG
>NW_013822749.1:0-451 GCF_000517525.1 Limulus polyphemus
GATAAAATGATGTTTGGTAACAACAAAGGCCAAGTTCCGGTAACTGTTAAGAGAGAGGTTGAACTAATTAGGTGCCATCAAGCTGAAGTCAAAGTGACTGAAGACGTTGATGATGATGAAGTGGAACCAAATATAGATATCAAAGCAGAACAGGAGAAAGATCAAGATGTGAAGCCAATGATTGATTTTCTAAAAGCAAGTGTGCGTGTGTGCCCTGCTTGGGAGAAGGTGTCTAGTCTATGAACTGTGACAAAGCACTATTGGGCACAATGGGACCAGTTGAAGCTTGAAGATGGTATTCTTGTACGGAGATGGGAAACTACAGATGGGAAAGGGACGACTTGGCAAACAGTTATACCAGGGAAGTTACGGGAAGTTGTGCTGCGTCAATCCCATGATAATTTAACAGGAGGACATCTCGGAATTAAGAAGACATTGAGTCACATACTAT
>NW_013822750.1:0-454 GCF_000517525.1 Limulus polyphemus
GGGCCTTTCCATGGAGAAGACAACTTAGGAAACTACCCTTTGGTTTTCCTGGGATTATACAACCACACCTTGTCTCCTGGTACAAAGCTGACTTCAGTAGATCTCTTATCATAAGATAACTTCATCGAATCAGCAGACGTTTTCAAGTTTGAACGCACTTGATGGTGAATATCATTCATCCTTTCCAATAACACGTTCACAAACTCTGACACATTTTCAGGCAACTCTTCATAAGGTGGGCGTCCTGTTAACAGATCCAGTGGCAACCGAAGTTCCCGACCAAACATCAACTTTACTGGAGTGTATCCAGTGGCTTCATGCTCTGCTGTCCTATAGGCCATCAACAGTGGAGGGAGTAAGACATCCCAGTCATCTTGGCGGCTATTACAAAACTTTGCCAATTCCTGTCCCAGTGTCCAGTTGTACTTTTCTACCATCCCATCAGACTGTGGCT
>NW_013822751.1:0-651 GCF_000517525.1 Limulus polyphemus
CTAAATGTCTAAGTACGTCTCCTTATTCATCTTAATGGTCTGTATATACTCCTATAAAGACATTAGCTGACATATACTCCTATAAAGACACGTCTCCTTATTCATCTTAATGGTCTACTTAAACAATACTATGTCAACTAAATGTCTAAATATACCATTAAGATGAATAAGGAGACGTGTCTTTATAGGAGTATATACTATGTCAGCTAAATGTCTAAGTAGACCAATAAGATCAATAAGGAGACGTGTCTTTATAGGAGTATATACTATGTCAGCTAAATGTTTAAGTAGACCATTAAGATGAATAAGGAGACGTGTCTTTATAGGAGTATATACTATGTCGGCTAAATGTCTAAGTAGACCATTAAGATCAATAAGGAGACGTGTCTTTATAGGAGTATATACTATGTCAGCTAAATGTCTAAGTAGACCAATAAGATCAATAAGGAAACGTGTCTTTATAGGAGTATATACTATGTCAGCTAAATGTCTAAATAGAACATTAAGATCAATAAGGAGACGTGTCTTTATAGAAGTATATACTATGTCAACTAAATGTCTAAGTAGACCATTAAGATCAAATAAGGAGACGTGTCTTTATAGGAGTATATACTATGTCAGCTAAATGTCTAAATAGACCATTAAGATCAA
>NW_013822752.1:0-453 GCF_000517525.1 Limulus polyphemus
CTCAAGGGCTCGACTCAACTGTCCGTATCTACATTACATTGTTGCCGTCACTTCTTACCGGTCTTATATACACAAGAATACCGCATATCTAGTAAACACTCGAGACTTCACGAATCTTCGAGAATATGACGTGTTACTAGCGTCACGTGACCCCCACTGTCGTAACACTACACCTTCCTTAGTATTGTTCGTCCAAACAATAGCCACTTACATTAAACAATAAACACTTAACAATAACTTAATTAAGTGTACAGAATTTACAAACACAAAATTAAAATTCAACAAAGTCTCTTATTTTTACGGGACATATCATCTTCCGTACTGGTCTCCGTCTCGTTGGCTTCTGCTTCATCAGGAAACGTCCTATCATTGGTGACAGTCACATCAGTGGTAGTAACTTCATCAAGGGCTTCACTATTTCCCTTCTCAAAACCGAGTAGTTCCTTTTTCGAC
>NW_013822753.1:0-454 GCF_000517525.1 Limulus polyphemus
GTGTTGTTATGACATTCAACAACTGTACTTATACAGTATACCGATTGTAAGAATTTTCTCTATTCACAGCGAAACGTGGGAAACTTTAGTGTTTGAAGTGTATTTTTAACCACTGCATAGCGGCTCAAAGTATGGTTCTGTGTTGTTTTTTTTTGTTGTTTTTTTCAAGTACAAACTTTTAGCTCATAGCTCCGTCATCTCGTGACCGATGTGAAATCTAATTACAGTTTTGGACTCAGGAGGTCAAACCCTTTCGATTGATGTATTTGACCACGCCCAAGGTATCATAGTTTAATATACTCTAATTCTGCCTGAAATAATTTCAAGTGTCTCGGCTATTGAGAGTTCCCTCTTGTTGATAAATAACTAAGGTACGTCTCTAAAATTTATTGATTTATTGTTTGATTAACAGTTTGTTTTCATACACCTGTGCTATGGATACATCACCGAATAC
>NW_013822754.1:0-455 GCF_000517525.1 Limulus polyphemus
GTCACACTCTCTGACACCAGTTTCGTTCGTTAATTTTCCGTAAATTCGTTCTGACGACACTGTAGCGACGCAAGTCCTTTTTTAAATAAAACTGGTTTATTTATTCCGAATACAACTTTACCGATACACTTAATTTCAACAGTCGCTTTATAACAAACGCTATAATTCTCAACGACGTCTCATGTGCTCGTGCTCGACAATACTCAGTTCAATTACACATATTGTTCTGTCACGTTGTGACCGTCTTATATATGCTAGACTAACACATATATATAGTAAACGCTAGAGCATTCATGAAGGAACATGATATTTCTAGAAGTCAATGACGTGTTACCAGCGTCATGTGACCTGCGCTGTCGTAACACAGTATTATATTTTCTTTAATCTTGAAGCCAGCCTTTATCATTCATATAGTTATCAAGCTTTCTCTTAAACTAGCCTAAATTTACTGCCTC
>NW_013822755.1:0-451 GCF_000517525.1 Limulus polyphemus
ATACAGTCACATTTCAATTATTATACATTATATATGTATATAGATTATTGCTAATTTGAAATAAGTTCTAAAAGTTATTTTTCCTAAAACATAGAACAGTAAATAAAGAAGTAAAGCAAACAATTATCTCTTCTAGTTACGACCTTTGTATTCGGTTGCTGCATGATGTAGGTTGCTAAGCCTTTAAAAAATTTGCATGTGGAGGACATGAAAGAAAATTTTTTTTTAGGTTTTATATATATACGTTTTAAAAACACAAAAATCATAAATTACTACATTAATACCAAAGAATTCCACTATAATTTATCAAGCTTAGTAACCAAAATGTTTTTTTAGTAAAATAAACAATATTCAATTTTGAGCACACTACAGACACACCCTACCTTGTTGAAATATTAGTTCAAAAGAAAAAATGGTGCCAAGCTTGTTAAAATGGATGAGAAAACTACTA
>NW_013822756.1:0-454 GCF_000517525.1 Limulus polyphemus
AAACACTTGCTTTTAGGAAATCAATCATTGGCTTCAAATTTTGGTCTTTCTCCTCTTCTGCCTTGATATCTATATTTGGTTCCACTTCACCACCATCAACTCTTTCAGTCTGCTTGACTTCAGCTTGATGGCACCTGGTTAGCTCAACCTATCTTATGCAGCAATGTCTGCAGTCATTTTTGCAGGGTCTTCGGCTCAGTCCATCAGCATTTCCATGATATTTTCATTCTCTGTATTCAATATCATAATTATACTGGTTTATCTTTCTGATCCAACGTGCCAGTTGTCCCTCTGGGTTCTTTAATGATCTTAACCAGCGTAATGCAGCATGGTCTGTCCTGACAGTAAACCTAGCCCCTATAGAGGTAAGGGTGGAAATATGTCAGACTCTTTACTATAGCAAGGAGTTCCCTTCGTGTTACACAGTAATTACTCTCTGGTCTACTCAGGACCC
>NW_013822757.1:0-453 GCF_000517525.1 Limulus polyphemus
GATATAACAATAACAGTTAAGTATTATGTTGGTGTTGTTTGTTTGATATAAAAGTAACTGTTAAGTATTATGTTGGTGTTGTTTGTTTGATATAACAATAACTGTTAAGTATTATGTTGGTGTTGTTTGTTTGATATAAAAGTAACTGTTAAATATTATATTGGTTTTGTTTGTTTGATATAAAAGTAACTGTTAAGTATTATGTTGGTGTTGTTTGTTTGATATAAAAGTAACTGTTAAGTATTATGTTGGTGTTGTTTGTTTGATATAAAAGTAACTGTTCAGTTTTATGTTGGTGTTGTTTGTTTGATATAACAATAACAGTTAAGTATTATGTTGGTGTTGTTTGTTTGATATAAAAGTAACTGTTAAGTATTATGTTGGTGTTGTTTGTTTGATATAAAAGTAACTGTTAAGCATTATGTTGGTGTTGTTTGTTTGATATAACAATAA
>NW_013822758.1:0-453 GCF_000517525.1 Limulus polyphemus
TTTCGATAAACCAAACAGTCGTTGGATGACTCACTATAAAGTGCTCCATAATTCAACACGCATGGAGAACAATTTACTTTCGATAGAACCAAACAGTAGTTGGATGACTCACTATAAAGCGGTCTATAATTCAACACGCATGGAGAACAATTTAGTTTCGATAGGACCAAACAGTAGTTGGATGACTCACTATAAAGTGGTTCATAATTCAACAAGCATGGAGAACAATTTAGTTTCGATAGAACCAAACAGTAGTTGGACGATTCACTATAAAGTGGTTCATAATTCAACACGCATGGAGAACAATTTAGTTTCGATAGAACCAAACAGTAGTTGGATGATTCACTATAAAGTGGTCCATAATTCAACACGCATGGAGAACAATTTAGTTTCGATAGAACCAAACAGTAGATGGATGACTCACTATAAAGTGGTCCATAATTCAACACGCAT
>NW_013822759.1:0-818 GCF_000517525.1 Limulus polyphemus
ATTTAGTCATTCGTCATCGTAAAAAAGGAATTCAATTTTCACCTATTCATACAGTACTTTAGCTATAGTACCGGTTTTATCAGTTGATTGCAGAATTTTAACCTTTGATTTATAGATATCTATAGTTTTTTATATTTCTAGGTATCCTTTGATTATATGTAGATATAATGCGCCCCCGGCTCCTACGCCTATGCTATTTCAATCAAAAGTTAAAATTCTCTAACCAAAGGTTAGATATCTACATACAAAGGATATCTAGAAATAAAAAACTAGAGATATCGATAGTCAAAAGTTAAAAATCTGCAATCAAAAGTTAGATATCTGCATTCAAATGATAGAAATCTACAATCCATTGTTCAGATTCTGCAATCAAAAGTTAGATATCTGCAATCAACTGATAAAACCGGTACAACGCTGAGCGAGATGATAACTACTTCGAGGCTTCACGAGATGGAATGGAATGGAGATGAAGAAGATCCACGACCACGATGTATTATTTGTTGTGATCAACTTGCAAACGAGAGCACGCGCCCAAACAAATTGCGTCGCCATATTGAGACGAAGCATCCCGAGTTGAAAGACAAACCCCTCGAATTTTTTGAAAGGATGCTTAGCAAGTTGAAGACAGGACAGAGCGTTATGCAACGTTGCACCAAAGTTAATGAAAAGTCTTTGTACGTGTCCTACCTGATCAGTTTGAGAATCGCGAAAGCTGGTAAGCCACATACAATTGGAGAGACTTTAGTTCTTCCAGCTATAAAAGATATAGCTAAAGTTTTCTTTGGTGATAAGAGTGAACAGGAAATTGAAACAATTTG
>NW_013822760.1:0-450 GCF_000517525.1 Limulus polyphemus
CCATAGATTGGCGAACCCTACTTGGAAGTTCAGTTATCTCTCAATAGATGGAGAACAAATACTTGGAAGTTCAGTTATCTCTCAATAGATGGAAAAAGAATTAAGAAAGAATACTTGGAAGTTCAGATATTTCTCAATAGATGGAGAAAAATTGAAATTACTTGGAAGTTCAGTTATCTCTCAATAGACGGAGACTGTACTGAAATACTATTAAAAACCTTTACTTAAAATACAATAGAAGTAAGTACTGTTACTACCTAATATTTGCACAACAAACACGTCCTGATGCTCGTCCAATAACTATCAATTTAAATCCCTTTGGGTTCATTCCAGAATGAAAGATGCATAATTTATGTTTATTTCATAATTTTTTATGGTGGTTGCGAGATCGTTCAAATTTTCCGGACCCGAGAGAAATTGATTATTGAAGACAGTATATAAAATATAAAG
>NW_013822761.1:0-454 GCF_000517525.1 Limulus polyphemus
GGTCTTTTGGATGCCAAACAACTTGCAGCATTCTTGGAACACAGCTGATTCGAAGTTACGGTCTTGATCTGAATGCAGTTCATATGGCATACCGAATCTGAAGAAGAAATCACTAATAGCCGAAGCTTCAGTTGTAGCTTCATGATTTGGTATTGCATATACCTCAGGCCATTTAGTGAAATAATCCATCACCACACAAATGTACTTGTTTCCAGCACGAGTTTGGGGCAGAGGACCAGCAATGTCAATGGCTACTCTTTCCATTGGTGCGCCAACTTGATATAACTTCATTGGAGCAAGTCCCTTATGATTGGGCCCCCTTTTAGCACAACATGTACTGCATGTCCTGCACCATTCTTCCACGTCTTGCCTCATACCTATCCAGTAAAATCTCTGTCGTAGGTGACTCAATGTTTCTTAACTCCGAGATGTCCTCCTGTTAAAGTATCATGGG
>NW_013822762.1:0-455 GCF_000517525.1 Limulus polyphemus
TGCATTCCACTATAATTTATCAGGCTTAGTAACTAGGTTGTATTTGGGTCTAAAAAAAATGTTTTGTTTTTTTTTGAGCTCAGTAATGTCTCACCACTTGTAATCTACCATGGAAAGAAAGGGTTTCCTGCATAAATATTTTGCAGAGGCTCAGAAAACCACATGGAAGATATTCCAAGCTTTCAATTGGTTATTCACATGTCATAGACAGAAGTAAGTGTATGTAAGCACGTATTTCCAAAAATGGAAAGAGGTGGGCAGGGCCACTGTGTTTGATTCAATAAATGTAGCAATATCTCAGCAAAATAGAAAAGACAGGAAGTTATTATTTTATATTCTAGCTTGTCAATATCGGTGGTTTTAATTCTAATTCGTAAGAAACTATAGACATTGTATTCTGACATCACAAACATATAATCTGAACAAATGCTGCATTCAGCATACTACATAACACG
>NW_013822763.1:0-455 GCF_000517525.1 Limulus polyphemus
ATCACAAAACATCACTGATCAACAGTATACACATTATCACAAAACATCACTGATCAACAGCATACACATTATCACAAAACATCACTGATCAACAGCATACACATTATCCCAAAACATCACTGATCAACAGCAAACACAATATCACAAAACATCACTGATCAACAGTATACACATTATCACAAAACATCACTGATCAACAGTATACACATTATCACAAAACATCACTGATCAACAGCAAACACATTATCACAAAACATCACTGATCAACAGTATACACATTATCACAAAACATCACTGATCAACAGCATACACATTATCACAAAACATCACTGATCAACAGCATACACATTATCACAAAACATCACTGTTCAACAGCATACACATTATCATAAAACAGCACTGTTCAACAACATACACATTATCACAAAACATCACTGATCAACAGTATACACATG
>NW_013822764.1:0-393 GCF_000517525.1 Limulus polyphemus
CACATCCATGAGGTACTGCAGAGACTACAGAAAACCAGTAATGTGGGGATACGTTTCCCACATCCATGAGGTACTGCAGAGACTACAGAAAAGCAGTAATGTGGGGATACGTTTCCCACATCCATGAGGTACTGCAGAGACTACAGAAAACCAGTTGTGTGGGGATACATTTCCCACATCCATGAGGTACTGCAGAGACTACAGAAATCTAGTGGTATGGGGGATACGTTTCGCACATCCATGAGGTACTGCAGAGACTACAGAAATCTAGTGGTGTGGGGATACGTTTCCTACATCCATGAGGTACTGCAGAGACTACAGAAAACCAGTAATGTGGGGGATACGTTTCCCACATCCATGAGGTACTGCAGAGACTACAGAAAACCAGTAATG
>NW_013822765.1:0-454 GCF_000517525.1 Limulus polyphemus
GCTGGAATACTTCCTCATCAAATGTTGCTGCAAACACAATGATGCCATCCAGGTACACTAGGGCTATCCTCCATTGTAGGCCTTCCAGTACTCTTTCCATCAGCCTTTCAAATGTTGCTGGAGCATTGCTAAGCCTGAATGGCATCATACAGTATTGCCAGAGACCTTTGCCATAACTAAATGCAGTCTTAGGTTTATCTGCTTTAGCTATTTTCACTTGATGGAAACCCATCTTTAAGTCCAGAGTTGAAAACCACCTGGCTCCACTTAGAGTATCATAAATCTTGGCAGTGGGTATGAGTCCTTTTTGGTTATACTGTTAAGAGTCCTGAAGTCCACACAGCAACTTTGGGTCCCATCCTTCTTCTGTACTAACATGACAGGAGCTGACCAGGGACTATCTGATTTCTTGACTATCCTGTCTTTAATTAGGCCATCCATGACCTTCTCCACC
>NW_013822766.1:0-1623 GCF_000517525.1 Limulus polyphemus
CCTCTTGCAATTATATCTCAAATGGTATCTCTGTGACTTTGATTATTTACAGGTGTATTGTCATTGTATATTATAATCATTTACATCCATGAATTTGATAGCCTTGTTGGAATTGTTTTTAAACTAATGTGAATTATTGTCCTATACATGATAGAAAAGTAATTTCGTAATTGTATATAGAAACAAGTGTGTAATTGATGGCTACGTTTTTACACTTCTCTGTCTAACCTAGAGTTACGTACTACTGTACTTCATATCAAACTTTTCTATCCCTAATTCAGTTACACATCACTCTTTACTTAACTTCTTATCTGAGACAAAGTGTCAAGAAGGACACAACATATGAAGAAACTAGCTGTATTTTCTATGCATTTATCTCTACATGTTCACTGTTTTACTTTGGAGGCAAAACTAGGTAGTCTCATTAGACGTCGTTGAAGCATGATTATTGGTTCTTGTAATTTTTGGTGAGTTGTACATATATATATATATGTGTGTGTGTGTGTATTTAGCAATAATAACTGATTTATTGTTATAAGCTGTGAAACCTGACACCAACGTACATTAACATATACCATGGTTATCAACTTCTGACAATACACTGTTGTGTAAGCCCAATCTTGCATATAGGCTATCTGTGCTGTGACCATATGATTAATATGCAAATACGTTCTTTTTTTATTTATATCTAAAAAACAACATATGCAGTTTAAATGCCTGTACTGAAATTACGCAAATGCAGCTAAACATTTTCATGATAAGAGACGTGATTATTAATTGGTTATATTAGTAAACGTTTTTCTTGTTCGCACGACAATGTGTTGTTTTAGTTGTTGAAACGCTTCTTTCTTTCGTGTAATAGATCTCTATCATTCCACTCCTACTTTTAATTGTTAACACATGGGCTGTGTTTATACACAAATAGTTATCATATCTAAACCATCAGGTATTGTAGACGAATGGTTTTTGATGCAGTTTTAGCTTACTTATAATTCACTCAGTAATTTAAATGATACACAAAATTTTCCTTTCTGAGCATGACTTTCCCTAATTTTGGTTAACGAACTCTAGAGATAGGCAAATAGACGGTGACAACCGCCACTTAAAGTAGCTACTCTTGATCGAATATTATATTTGATTGTCTCATAATGCACACATAGCTTAAAATATGAAAAGTGTTTGGTAGTATCACGTCTCGAACCCGAGATCTTTGGTCTGTCACATTCAGTCCTCACTACATTACTCCAATTAATGATTCATTCAGTTTGTTTCTTTAAATCTTATTTTACCCTATTATATTATATTATATTTTCACAGCATTCTACCATGGTTTTCCTTATTTGTTTTCTAAATTATTCTTTATTTAATTTAATTTCTGTTTTTAGTAAAATATATGACGGACATGTTTAGCTACATTTTAAAACAACGCCGGTAATACCGTATATGCAGCATTTACTTAGCAATCAATTTAAAATTTTGTTTATGACCCGAAAGTTTGGCTGCACGAGACCCTTCTGAATGATGCTTTACTTTTGTTAGAACCAGCACATGTTTTAAACGGTAACAGTGTTTCTTTGTGGAGTCTCGCACTTGCTGAAGTACGACTATTCCAGGATAATCTGA
>NW_013822767.1:0-892 GCF_000517525.1 Limulus polyphemus
AATAGTGGGATTGACAGTCACATTATAAAGCCCCCACGGCTGAAAGGGCGAGCATGTTTGGTGAGACTGGGATTCGAACCCGCGAACCGCAGATTGCGAGTCCAGCTCCCTAACCACCTGGCCATGCCGGGCCCGCTTTTAGAAGTTTGATTTCAAATCAGAAGACAAAACTGAGAACGTATTTGACCAAATGTTTCGTGATTTATAGCTTCCATTACCAGAAATATGCATATATTATTTTCAAAATTTGATATAATTATTACACATCCTGTTGCCAGGTTTTCCATTATACTATAATGCTATACCAGTGAAGTGTTATATTTTCACGAAACTAAAAAAACTTTATTTTTTAACTTTGCTAACGTTAGTCAGTTTTGTGCTTTCGTGTGATGTTAGTGACCTAAGATAATGAATTTGAAGCGTGAAAAAGGAATCAAATATGATTTGGTTTGAATTTCGCGCAAAGCTACACGAGGGATATCTGCGCTAGCCGTCTCTAATTTAGCAGTGTAAGATTAGAGGGAAGGCAGCTAGTCATCACCACCCACCGCCAACTCTTGGGCTACTCTCTTACCAACGAATAGTGGGATTGACAGTCACATTATAACGCCCACACGGCTGAAAGGGCGAGCATGTTTAGTGGGACGGGGATTCGAACCCGCGACCCACAGATTGCGAGTCGAGCGCCCTAACCACTTGCCCATGGCGGGCCTCGGAAGTTTAGGTTAAGTTGATATGAATGCCATCAGACGTGGGAACTGATGGAAAGTATCGTGGATGTAAACGAGGTTCGTACTACTACTAAAGATCATCTGTGAAAGTGAAAATTGTTTTTCCGAACAGCCATTTATCACACCATTTTGTGTTAATGAATATTAACACAATAACGTTG
>NW_013822768.1:0-454 GCF_000517525.1 Limulus polyphemus
ATATAGGGGTTGGCCCCCTAAAGACACCGATTGTATAGTGTACAAAGCATTGAGTATTCTGCATGTTACAGTCATTTAATGTTCATCTATTATTGGATGTTAATTCTTGTTTCACCCTGCACTTAAGCTTTTTAAAGGGACACTAGATTTCTGTAAGAAAGTTAACTTCAAGGGGTAATGATAACATGTTTACACTAGAATTATGATATTTTCTGAGCTTATACTAAACACTACCGTGCTTAGTGATAGCCAGTTCCCAAATAATCTTAAAATACTTTTCTGTCGTACTAGTCATTGCAAAAACTTCACTCATGTTTTGACTAGTGTGTGAAAAGATAAAAGAAAGATGAACACTGTCTCTTTAGCTAGTTCCAAGTTCTCCACTTTACCAACACTTTCAGTGATATTGGGAGTCTTACAAGCTGTGAAACCCTCGATAATGGCAATTAGGTGC
>NW_013822769.1:0-453 GCF_000517525.1 Limulus polyphemus
GACTTGTTATATTATTACCTTATCATAAACCCCGATAATATGATCTTGTTTAAAGACTTGTTATATTATTACCTAATTATAAACCCCAAGAACATGAACTTGTTATATTATTACCTTACTACAAACCATAAGAATATGAACTTGTTTAAAGACTTGTTATATTATTTCCATATTATAAACCCCGATAATACGAACTTGGTTAAAGACTTGTTATATTATTACCTTACTACAAACCATAAGAATATGAACTTGTTTAAAGACTTGTTATATTATTTCCATATTATAAACCCCGATAATATGAACTTGTTTAAAGACTTGTTATATTATTACTTAATTATAAACCACAAGAATATGAACTTGTTTAAAGACTTGTTATATTAATAACTCATATAAACCCCGATAATATGAACTTGTTTAAAGACTTATTATATTATTACCTAATTACTAAACCCC
>NW_013822770.1:0-454 GCF_000517525.1 Limulus polyphemus
TTTTAACATCTCAACACTACATGATAGATAACACCTGAGAAACTAGAGTAAAACTTTTAACAGCTCAACACTAGATGATAGATAACACCTGATAAACTAGAGTAAAACTTTAATACCTCAACACTAGATGGTAGATAACAACTGATAAACTAGAGTAAAACTTTTAACAGCTCAACACTACATGATAGATAACACCTGAGAAACTAGAATAAAACTTTTAACAGCTCAACACTAGATGATAGATAACAACTGAGAAACTAGAATAAAACTTTAATACCTCAACACTACATGATAGCTAACACCTGATAAACTAGAATAAAACTTTTAACAGCTCAACACTAGATGATAGATAACAACTGAGAAACTAGAATAAAACTTTTAACAGCTCAACACTAGATGATAGATAACACCTGATAAACTAGAGTAAAACTTTTAACAGCTCAACACTAGATAA
>NW_013822771.1:0-837 GCF_000517525.1 Limulus polyphemus
TACATTTGTATGTTCTAAAATGCATATAAAGACAAGTAAGACGAAGCTTTTATTGGGGTTTATCACATCATTTAATATAACTTGGTTCTAAAGCTTTTATTGGGGTTTAATACATCATTTAATATAACTTGGTTCTAAAGTTTTTATTGGGGTTTAATACATCATTTAATATAACTTGGTTCTAAAGCTTTTATTGGGGTTTATCACATCATTTAATATAACTTAATGTAATGTTTTGGTAATAATTTTTCTGTAACAAATAATAAAAAAAACTTTACTTTGTCCAGTTACATCGCAAGTTGTTCTTTACTTTGTCCAGTTACATCGCAAGTTGTTCTTTACTTTGTCCAGTTACATTCAAGTTATTCTTTACTTTGTCCAGTTACATCTCAAGTTGTTCTTTACTTTGTCCAGTTACATCTCAAGTTATTCTTTACTTTAGTCCAGTTACATCACAAGTTATTCTTTACTTTGTCCAGTTACATGTAAAGAATAACTTGAGATGTAACTGGACAAAGTAAAGAATAACTTGAGATGTAACTGGACAAAGTAAAGAATAACTTGAGCAATGTAACTGGACAAAGTAAAGAACAACTTGTGATGTAATTGGACAAAGTAAAGAACAACTTGTGATGTAACTGGACAAAGTAAAGAATAACTTGAGATGTAATTGGACAAAGTAAAGAACGACTTGTGATGTAACTGGACAAAGTAAAGAATAACTTGTGATGTAACTGGATAAAGTAAAGAATAACTTGAGATGTAACTGGACAAAGTAAAGAATAACTTGAGATGTAACTGGATACATAAAGTAAAGAATAACTTGTCCAGTTACAT
>NW_013822772.1:0-457 GCF_000517525.1 Limulus polyphemus
CGCTTATTCAGCCTAACCCAAGGCAACACACTCATGAAATGGCCCTGAAATTGCACGTGTCTAGTGAAACAATACGTAAACTCTAAGGTATATGGTAAAACTCCATAAAAAAAGGTGTTTGGGTGCTTCATGAACTCTCCGATGATCATCGTTTCCAACGTGTGAACGTTGCTTCCTCTCTTCTGGTACGTAATACGCATGAACCATTTTTGGACAGAATTGTCACAGGTGATGAAAAATGGATACTCTATGCGAATATTAAACGCCAAAAGTAATGGATCAATCCTAGACAAAAACAACTTCCGACCCCAAAACCTGGACCTCATCCGCAAAAATTGATGCTTTGCATTTGGTGGAACATCAAAGGAGCAATCCATTTCGAACTCCTCAATCCACAGCGAACTGTTAATGCAGAGATCTCTAGTCAGCAACTGGAACGTTTAAATCAAGCCCTTCA
>NW_013822773.1:0-479 GCF_000517525.1 Limulus polyphemus
GATGCAGTAAATACTCTACATACTGTACCGTATTCTGGTGTAGTAAATACTCTACATAGTGTACCTTAAGTCTGGTGTAGTAAATACTCTACAAACTGTACACTATCCCTGGTGCAGTAAATACTCTACATACTGTACACTATCCCTAGTGTAGAATAAATACTCTACATACTGTACCCTATACCTGTTGTAGTAAATACTCTACATACTGTACCCTATCCCTTGTGCAGTAAATACTCTTCATGCTGTTCCCTATCCCTGGTGCAATAAATACTCTTCTTAGTGTACTCTATCCCTGGTGCAGTAAATACTCTACATACTGTAACTTATCCAGATGCAGTAGATACTCTACATACTGTACCTTATCCAGGTGCATTAAATACTCTTCATAGTGTACCCTATCCCTGGTGCAGTAAATACTCTACATTGTTTACCCTATCCCTGGTGTAGCAAGTACTCTACATACTGTACCCTATCCA
>NW_013822774.1:0-454 GCF_000517525.1 Limulus polyphemus
ACAGTATTGTTAAATCTTGTGTCTTCTTACTGAGAGTACACAGTATTGTTAAATCTTGTGTCTTCTTATTGACAGTACACAGTATCGTTAAATCTTGTGTTTTCTTATTGACAGTACACAGTATCGTTAAATCTTATGTCTTCTTATTGAAAGTACACAGTACCGTTAAGTCTTCTGTCTTCTTAGTGACAGTACACAGTATCGTTATATCTTTTGTCTTCTTATTGACAGTACACAGTATTGTTAAATCTTGTTTCTTCTTATTGACAGTACACAGTATCGCTAAATCTTGTGTCTTCTTATTGACAATACACAGTATTGATAAATCCTGTATCTTCTTATTGACAGGACTCAGTATTGTTAAATCTTGTGTGTTTTTACTGACAGGACACAGTATTGTTAAATCTTGTGTCTTCTTGTTGACAGTACACAGAATTGATAAATCCTGTATCTT
>NW_013822775.1:0-453 GCF_000517525.1 Limulus polyphemus
CCTTTGTAATAAATTTTTTAAATTGTAAAAATACTTTATAGACACCCAGTATATAAGTAATTTTTTAAAATTAGTTAATTAATTTATTATTATTATTAACATTACTTCTTCTTCGCCCATACGGCTCATTATTCCGCTGACCATTAATTGAAATTTAACCTTATGCCACGAGCAGGGTGAAGGAGGATTGCTAATCTTCGAGCACCCTTGATTAGTAATTATTTCTTTGGACATAATTATTTTTAAATCAAAATAACTGCCAGGAACGAACGAACGCCAGCGGGGTTAAGCGAACAGTAGTTACTGTGAGGTTCGGGCAATTTACAGTTCCAAGCTGGTGTGTGTTTTCCACTCGTAGAGAGCGAAGTTATCAAGGTTGTGAATCACTGTGATTTATAGCGCGTATTATAAAAGTTTTGAAGTTTAAAGTGACAAGAAACGTACTGACTGTGG
>NW_013822776.1:0-477 GCF_000517525.1 Limulus polyphemus
AACTTCATACTTTTAAGTTTTTATCCACCAAAAAAAAAAAAAATTCAATGCATTTTTCACAATATAGCAGAGAGGCCATTACAGAAACCTGAGGGAATTTGGTACTTCAACCTTGGTGAATATATTCTGGACATTTTCATTGTTTCTTTAAAAAAATCATGCAAAAGAATAAATTATAAACGAGTTATGAATGTATGACTTAGAACTGAAATACAACAATATAATTAACTGAATGTGTACAATTTTGGGCAAGCTTTAAATCATGATCTTGGATCTTGCAGAACATGATTTAAAGCTGCGTCACAAAACTTTTGTTTCCTAATGACCACTTGATAAAGAGAGCTGTGATATACATATAAGATATTTATACTGTATTATAAAGATGTATTGTTAAACGAGTTAAGTGGTATACATGCAACTACCTTAAACCTAAAATTTTGTTTTATATATATTATTACGTCTCCATTCGTTAGTTAA
>NW_013822777.1:0-466 GCF_000517525.1 Limulus polyphemus
ATATTATGTATAAAACAATGGCTGATGACAGTGATGTAGCATGTTTCCTGTAAATATTATGTATATAAAACAATGACTGGTGACAGTGATGTAGCATGTTTCCTGTAAATATTATGTATAAACCAATGACTGATGACAGTGATGTAGTATGTTTCCTGTAAATATCATGTATAAACCAATGACTGGTGACAGTGATGTAGCATGTTTCCTGTAAATATTATGTATATAAAACAATGACTGGTGACAGTGATGTAGCATGGTTCCCGTAAAAACTATGTATAGAACAATGACTGGTGACAGTGATGTAGTATGTTTCCTGTAAATATCATGTATAAACCAATGACTGGTGACAGTGATGTAGCATGTTTCCTGTAAATATTATGTATATAAAACAATGACTGGTGACAGTGATGTAGCATGGTTCCTGTAAATACTATGTATAAACCAATGACTGGTGACAGTGATG
>NW_013822778.1:0-672 GCF_000517525.1 Limulus polyphemus
TTTTACTTGATACTTGTCAGACAGTTGTATTCTTACTGGATTTTACATGTTACTTGTCAAACAATTGTGTTCTCATTGGGTTTTACATGTTACTTGTCAAACAATTGTGTTCTCATTGTGTTTTACTTGATACTTGTCAGACAGTTGTATTCTTACTGGATTTTACATGTTACTTGTCAAACAATTGTGTTCTCATTGGGTTTTACATGTTACTTGTCAGACAGTTGTGTTCTCATTGTGTTTTACATGTTACTTGTCAGACAGTTGTATTCTCATTGTGTTTTACTTGATACTTGTCAAACAATTGTGTTCTCATTGTGTTTTACTTGATACTTGTCAAACAATTGTGTTCTCATTGGGTTTTACATGTTACTTGTCAGACAGTTGTATTCTCATTGTGTTTTACATGTTACTTGTCAGACAGTTGTGTTCTCATTGGGTTTTACATGTTACTTGTCAAACAATTATGTTCTCATTGTGTTTTACATGTTACTTGTCAAACAGTTGTATTGTCATTGTATTTTACTTGATAGTTGTCAAACAATTGTATTCTCATTGTGTTTTACTTGATAGTTGTCAAACAGTTGTGTTCTTATTGTATTTTTACTTGATAGTTGTCAAACAATTGTATTATCATTGTATTTTACTTGATAGTTGTCAAACAGTTGTATT
>NW_013822779.1:0-449 GCF_000517525.1 Limulus polyphemus
GTTCTTCTTGGTTCTTTTGCTGTTCTTGTATTGCTGCATCAAATCTGCTAAGCTGTAGTTTGATTTGCCACTTCTCGTTTCCATCTTCTTCTTCTTTTTTCTTTTCTTTTTCCATCCCACTCTCTGACACCAATTTGTTACGTATCTGGTCGTTTGTTAATTTCCGGTAAAAATTATTTCCCGATAAACTTCAGTGATACAAGTCCCTTCTTGATTAAAACTAGTTTATTCTTTCTCGATACAACTTTTTGTTATACACAGAATTTCCACAGTCACTTTAAACTTAACCTTTATAACACACGCTATAAGTCACAGTGATTCACACACTTTACTTACCGTGCCTACTGTTCACTTGACTCAATTGCCTATCTCTTCAATCTATCTGCATATCTATCTATCGCTGCTTTATTTGCCGGGCTTATATACTAAAAAAGAGGGCGCCTGTCAAA
>NW_013822780.1:0-453 GCF_000517525.1 Limulus polyphemus
CATCTAACTATATCCAACCAACCCAAGATATATCACTCCATCACAGTTTACCCCAGTTAAATAACTAAATTATCATCTGACTATTTTTAACCTGCCCAAAATATATATCACTCCATCACAGTTTACCCCAGTTAAACAACTAAATTATCATCTGACTATATGTAATCTCCCCAAGATATATCAGTTCACCACAGTTTACTCCAGTTAAACAACCAAATTATTATCTGACTATATGTAACCTGCCCAAGATATGTCAGTTCACCACAGTTTCTCCAGTTAAACAATCAAAATATTATCTGACTATATGTAACCCGCCCAAGATATGTCAGTTCATCACAGTTTACCATATTTAACCAACCAAATTATTATCTGAATATATGTAACATGCCCAAGATATATCGGTTCACCACAGTTTACCCTAGTTAAACAACCAAATTATTGTCTAACTATATG
>NW_013822781.1:0-453 GCF_000517525.1 Limulus polyphemus
CAGTCCTGCCAGAAGTCACATTCTAGACATTAGTTTCAGCAATAGGGGTGATCTAGCACGATGGAAGCCACAGGAATGCGATGGGAAGGCACCATGGGAAGCATACAGAGCACAATTTGAGCTCTTGGCAGAAATGAATAGATGGACAGAGGAGCAGAAAGCAGAGTACTTGGCAACGAGCCTGAAGGGACAACCACTGGTAATACTTGAACAGTTGTTAGCAGACGACAGGCACAACTATAGAGCACTGGTAGCTGCTCTAGAGCTCAGGTATGGAATTCGAAATCAGTCCGAAGTCTACAGAGCTAGATTTACGACAAGAGTCCGTGCTAAAGGGGAAAGCCTGTAAGAGCTGGCACAGGATTTGGAAAGTATGGCACACAAGTCCTACCCAACTGCACCACCGGATCTCCTCAAGTTGTTGCTGAGGGATCAGTTCGTAGATGCCTTGGA
>NW_013822782.1:0-455 GCF_000517525.1 Limulus polyphemus
GTACCCTATCCTTGGTGTAGTAAATACTCGACATAGTGTACCCTATCCCAGGTGTAGTAAATACTATAGATAGTGTAACTTTCCCTGGTGTAGTAAATACTCTACATAGTGTACTCTATCCCTGATTCAGTAAATACTCTACATACTATACCCTTTCCCTGGTGCAATAAATACTCTACGTAGTATACCCTTTCCCTGTGCAGTAAATACTCTACATAGTGTACCCTATCCCTGGTGTAGTAAATACTCTACATAATGAACCCTATCCCAGGTGTACTAACTACTCGACATACTGTACCCTATCCCTGGTGTATTAATTATTCTACATACTGTACTTATCTTTGGTGCAGTAAATACTCTATATACTGTACCCTATCCCTGGTGCAATAAATACTCTACATACTGTACCCTATCCCTGGTGCAATAAATACTCTACGTAGTGTACCCTTTCCCTG
>NW_013822783.1:0-494 GCF_000517525.1 Limulus polyphemus
ATACCTATAATTCAAATTATGATAACCCACATGTATTATATTGCATTTATTATATTAAAACCCATCTGCCATTTATTTGCCCAACTCACTAAGTGATCTAAATCCTTTTGTAAATTAGCAGCATCCTCTTCACAGCTAGCAACACCCAAGACCTTAATTTCATGTGCAAATTTAAGTAATTTATTGATGTCATTGATGTAAATCAAAAAGAGCAATGGTCCTAAAACTGAGCCCTGACATTGTGACATTAATCCAGTTTGACTGAACTCTATTTGTAACAACTCTTCTATCCAATTTGCTAACATATCCCCCACACCTATAGAGATTTTAATATTTTTACAAGCCTTTTATGTGGCATCTTGTCAAATGCTTTCTAAAAATCCAGATACACCAAATCTACACCCTTACCTTCATCTACATAAGCAGTAACCTTTTCATAGAATGTCAAACGATTTTGTAAGGCAAGATTTTCCCTTAGTGAAACCATGTTGACT
>NW_013822784.1:0-790 GCF_000517525.1 Limulus polyphemus
GACGAATCATGACAATGTTTCAGCTGTTAAAGAGAGACGAATCATGACAAAGTTTCAGCTGTTAAAGAGACAAATCATTACAAAGTTTCAGCTGTTAAAGAGACGAATCATTACAAAGTTTCAGCTGTTAAAGAGAGACGAAGTTAAATATGAAACGAATTGTTCGAAACTAAAATATCTTCTAAGTGACCATAAGTACAATATGTGAAACTAATAAAACTGATTTAGTATAATAATAATTATAATATGTAAATGATTTAGCATGCTATGTATATGATTTAGCATGCTATGTATATGATTTAGCATGATATGTATATGATTTAGTATGATATGTATATGATTTAGTATGATATGTATATGATTTAATATAATATGTATATGATTTAACATGCTATGTATATGATTTAGCATGCTATGTATAAGATTTAGTATGATATGTATATGATTTAGCATGATATGTATATGATTTAGTATGATATGTATATGATTTAATATAATATGTATATGATTTAGCATGCTATGTATATGATTTAGCATGCTATGTATATGATTTAGTATAATATGTATATGATTTAATATAATATGTATATGATTTAGCATGCTATGTATATGACTTAGCATGATATGTATATGATTTAGTATAATATGTATAATATACCCGTATTGATGAACGTGACATTAACTTAAGCCTGTTTAAAATACAGTGAAATTGAATTGTTTGGAACCTGTTTCACCTGATCATACCTTTACTGGTGAAACCATGGTTGTAATGAACCTGTTACACCTGATG
>NW_013822785.1:0-455 GCF_000517525.1 Limulus polyphemus
AATACAACACTAACGGTCACTTAAATCATACAGTGCCTTTTTTATTCTCCGGAATACAACACTAACGGCTACTTGAATCATACAGGGATTTTTTTATTCTCCGGAATACAACACTAACGGCTACTTGAATCATAGCAGTGCCTTTTTTTATTCTCCGGAATACAACACTAACGGCTACTTGAATCATACATTGCCTTTTTTTATTCTCCGGAATACAACACTAACGGTCACTTAAATCATACAGTAATTTTTATTCCCCTGAATACAACACTAACGGCTACTTAAATCATACAGTGCCTTTTTTATTCTCCGGAATACAACATTAACGGCTACATGAATCATACAGTGATTTTTATTCCCCTGAATACAACACTAACGACTACTTGAATCATACAGTGCCTTTTTTTATTCTCCGGAATACAACACTAACGGTCACTTAAATCATACAGTGCCTT
>NW_013822786.1:0-453 GCF_000517525.1 Limulus polyphemus
ATTATAGTTTAGTTAACAAAAATACAAATAAACTGGAGAGGAGGGAAGAACATTGATGTAAAACGAATATGTATCCTCATTCATCCCGAATGTTTTTTGTGTAATCTACGTCTTTTAGTCTAAAAACTAAGTACGTGTCGTGGTCTATATTTTATGTATTGCGTTATGACATTTTGTGAAAAATCTGTACGTGGTGAAGAAAAATGATATCATTTTCGGATTCAGTGTACAGGAATTACTGTAGAACATGTAAAAATGTCAAGACAATAAAACCATCGCAGGCCTGTGTTATTGGTAAAAATCAGTTAGATTAACAACTTCTAATATATAGAAAAGATAGTGCGTTTCGGTAACACAATGTTCAACAATGACTTTTATGAAATGTATAGACAACAAAATTGGAAAAAATATTTGTTGGTTTCTTAATTTAAAGTCTCCGTTGACTAAAGAGGT
>NW_013822787.1:0-452 GCF_000517525.1 Limulus polyphemus
ACTACTATTTTTTGTCAATCCTTGAATAGTGGGCAGGTACCAGAAGATTGGAAGTTAGCTTATGTAACTCCTCTTTTCAGGGGAGGTGATAAAAATTGTCCCAGTAATTATAGACTCATTAGTCTTACATCAATTGTGGGAAAAGTTTTGGAAAGTCTGTTAAAAGATGCTTTGCAAAGTCATTTAACAAATTTTAGAATTTCATTGGATAGTCAACATGGTTTCACTAAGGAAAAATCTTGCCTTACAAACCTTTTGACATTCTTTGAAAAGGTTACTGCTTACATAGATAAGGGTAAGGGTGTAGATTTGGTTTGTCTAAATTTTCAGAAAGCATTTGACAAAGTGCCCCATAAAAGGCTTGTAAAAAGCTATCTCTATAGGTGTGGGAGATAAGTTATCTAATTGGATAGAAGAGTAGCTGGATGAAAGAAAGCAGAGGTTTGTTATAA
>NW_013822788.1:0-453 GCF_000517525.1 Limulus polyphemus
TTTTCTTCATTACCCATTTAAGCCGTCTCCAGCCATTATTAATCTCAAAGTGGGTTCCTCGTCATCGAATTTACATATATATATATTTTCTTAACTTATGTGTAGCTGTACGTTTATGAAGATAACGCGATGAAGTATACAAAAGTTATCTATATTTTGAACTCGATGTGTCACCAACACAAATTGAAATTTTTTTCTACCTATCGTTTCCCAGTGGCTCCGCTGTAAGTCTGGTGGCTTATAACACTAAAAATCGCGCTTCTATATACTTCATTCTAAAATGTTGTGTTAATGTGTGTCTCTTTCTCGGCAAAAGAGAAAATGTCAAAACTTTACTTAAATAAAGGTATTGGAAATGATAGGAAGATTATTGTTGAAGTTTAGGTGTTTATCCTTGATGGTTAGTTTTTCTTTTTATGTTTGTGTTGCGTCTCTGTTCGTTTGTTAATTTCC
>NW_013822789.1:0-450 GCF_000517525.1 Limulus polyphemus
CTTCATATACACGAATGTTATTACATTCCGTTTCAGCAATATATATATATATATATATATATGGTGTTGTTACGTTGACTTTAAATCTTCATATACACGCAATGTTATTACATTCGGTTTCAGCATTTATATATGCCCTCCAGTGGCACAGCGGTATGTCTGCGGACTTACAACGCCAGAATACGGGTTTCGATACCCGTGGTGGGCAGAGCACAGATAGCCCATTGTGTAGCTTTGTGCTTAATTACAAACAAACAAACAAGCATTTATATATATGTATATATATATATATGGTGTTGTTACGTTGACTTTAAATCTTCATATACACGAATGTTATTACATTACTTTCGAACATTCGTATATACGCAGTATTGTTACATTCTAATTTTATAAACTACTAGCTGGAGTACCCGTCCCCTGGCCGGAAGTTATGTAAATTAATTTTTAATT
>NW_013822790.1:0-454 GCF_000517525.1 Limulus polyphemus
ATGTTAGTATACATTTGGTGGTGGTACCTGTATCACATGAAGAAGTTAATACACATTTCATAAGTACCTATGATACATAAAAAATGAGTTTACACTTGATGGTGGTATTTGTAATTCATGTGTAAGTTAGTAGACATTTGGTGGTGGTACTTGTAATACATGAGGAAGTTTTTAGACATTTGATGGTGGTATCTGTATTACATGAAAAAGTTAATACACATTTGATAAGTACCTATATTATATAAAAAATTAGTTTACAGTTGACTGTGGAATTTATAATACATGAGGAAGTTATTAGATATTTGATAGTGGTACCTGGAAGACACGATGATGTTAGTAGACATTTGATGGTGTTACTTGTAATACATGAGGATGTTAGTTGACATTGTATGGTTGTACCTGTAATGCATTAAAAAGTAAGTAGGCATTTGATGGTGGTATTTGTAATACATAA
>NW_013822791.1:0-453 GCF_000517525.1 Limulus polyphemus
CTTATCGAGGGTTGACGATGAGCGAGTTAATTTCGAGTTGACGTAGGTATAAGTAACTCCACAGGGAGCTAACTAGCCCTATAGTTCTCGCTGATCACACGCCGATTCCAGGTCGAGTTACCACCGATAACGTTTGGTAAAGTTTTCGTAAAAGTACTAATGTCTGATGTGAATCCACTGAAGTTAAATGGTTCGCAATGTTCGAAATTTATGAACGTTCCTGGTGAAATATCTTAAGATTCCCGATTAATAAGCGTTAATCACAGTTATAGCTTACGAAGTTTATAGCACGCCAATTACAGCAATACAATAATAGATACTCTTATTTGGCGCGTCGCGTTGGTTATATTTATAGGCGTGTGGAGAGTTTCTCGAAATTTCAGTTTTACGTAACAATACTGACGCTACCATTAGCGTTCACGTTTACACCTATATAGTTGATTTTTACACTTG
>NW_013822792.1:0-454 GCF_000517525.1 Limulus polyphemus
TTACATAATATCGTTAGTCTATTTATGGATAAATTTATTACTTTGTATAAACATAATATCGTGAGTCTATTTATACATAAATCATTACTTTGTATAAACATAATATCGTGAGTCTATTTATACATAAATCATTACTTTTTTGTATAAACATAATATCGTGAGTCTATTTATACATAAATCATTACTTTGTATAAACATAATATCGTGAGTCTATTTATAGATAAATTTATTACTTTATATATACATCATATCAACTCTATCAACTGGTATGTTGTATATTACTCTGTGTCAACTGGCACGATATTTATTAATCTGTGTCAAGTGGTATGTTGTATATTACTCTGTGTCAACTGGCATGTTGTATATTACTCTGTGTCAACTGGCATGTTGTATATTACTCTGTGTCAACTGGCATGTTGTATATTACTTTGTGTCAACTGACACGTTATTTTCT
>NW_013822793.1:0-513 GCF_000517525.1 Limulus polyphemus
TACAACGTATAGCTGAAAAGTGATTGCATTCATGAACATTTACACAACATATAGCTGAAAAGTGATTGCATTCATGAAGATTCACACAACATATAGTTGAAAGTAATTACATTCATGAACATTTACACATATACAAACCACACAAATGAATCACAAAGAAAAAATCTCTTACATGTAGGAAAGAAGAGCAGTCAGCAGAATAATATTTATAAGAGTTATTAACTTGTCACTTTGTTGTATTAAGTTATCTGAAACTTTTATTTTCACAATCTAAACATAAGAAGGAGGTGAGAAGAGGCCATACATAAATGTTCAGTACATGATTATTGTGTCAAAGTTTTTCAAGAAATAACAGAACTAACTTCTCATACAACCTGAACTTCACTTTCAAAGATATTACAAGAATCAAGAAGAATGGAAAAAATAATCCCAAATTATGGAAGCTCTGTTAATAAGAAAAATAACTCACAGGAAATAGAGCTTCTCTGTTACCAATACAAACACTCCTGTAAG
>NW_013822794.1:0-455 GCF_000517525.1 Limulus polyphemus
AAAAATACAGATGATGCAAAGATATACAAAGCTATCACCTATTTTCCATCTCTAGGCATTCAGACTTTGTCAAAAAATCAGAATGAGCATTTGTCCACCCGAATGGTCCGATAGCCAAAATTTAGGGTTCTGGCTCATGTACGTTTCAGAATTTTCCTAATTCTATCTTCACCATGAACACTTCAAACCAATTAACAACGTTTCTAGCTTAAGTTCTTAATCGAGCATTGCTTAAAATTCACTAATAAAAGGAAAGAAATTCAAATCCAAATGTCAATAATATGGAAGGCCGAATGTCATAAACCTGATACATCACATAAAACAGAAAATAAAAAGAAAGTAGTAGACATAAAGTGTAAGAGCAAAATAAAAATATTAAGTCGGACATTCAAAACATAACTCAAGTTAATAAATTGTGAAATCAATCCATAAATCTTCATTGAGCTACATCAGAA
>NW_013822795.1:0-1340 GCF_000517525.1 Limulus polyphemus
GTACCATCTCGTCCGTTTGTTTATAACATCATTTATTTAATGTTTATTTCACTATGTAGACTGTTACGTGAAATAATTCATCAAAGTAGTACAGTACCATCTCGTCTGTTTGTTTATAACATCACTTATTTAACGTTTATTTCAAAGTAGTACAGTACCATCTCGTCTGTTTGTTTATAACATCATTTATTTAATGGAAAGTGTACGTTGTGGGTCCGACCAGACTCCAACACAAATGTATCTTTATAGTAGACAATGGATTGAAAATCCACTAAGTAGGTTATTTACAACAATTACCAAACAAGGTTTCTATAAAATAAAGCATTATAAGCAGTCATTGCAGAGAACGCTTGTTGAGGAATGAGATGTGCTTACCACAATGGTGTTATAAACAAACAGACGAGATGGTACTGTACTACGTTGATGAATTATTTCACGTAACAGTCTACATTGTGAAATAAACGTTAAATAAACGATGTTATAAACAAACAGACGAGATGGTACTGTACTACTTTGATGAATTATTTCACGTAACAGTCTACATAGTGAAATAAACGTTAAATAAGTGATGTTATAAACAAACAGATGAGATGGTACTGTACTACTTTGATGACTTATTTCACGTAACAGTCTACATAGTGAAATAAACAGTTTTCTTTGAGTTGAATTTTGCAGTACTGTGGTAATCTCATCATATATTGGCTTGAATATAGAAGTATAATAAAAAATTTGGCATTTTTTGGATACACTGTTTGTATAAGGAATGGTTTAATACTACTTACATGTATACTGAGGAACAATGTATTTTTGTAATTTCTAAGTTTGTCAAAATATTTCCTCTAGAATACACATTTTTATGTTGTTAACGTTGCATCCTAACCCTAATAAAAGTTGTAACGTACCAAAGTGCAGTGTTGTTACTCTCGAAAAGTCTTCTTGTGAACACTGTAGGATACATACATTAGCTGATAAATTACACATCCTGTTGTCAGCATAAACGTTTTCACTGCACTTAGAATCAGTGTGATTACTCTAAGTTTTCCATAAAAACATTTTACCATATATGATTAGACCTCCTGTTCTGAGAGCAGGGGTCAAGTTGACAATCTTTTCACACAATTTATTGGTTTATAACGCGGGGTTGTACTTCAGTCATTGACAGTAAAATAAACACAGAAAATAAATGTGAAGTGTTTAGCAGTTCAAACTTGTAAGAGAAGTACTTTGAAACTTTGTGACCAATAATAACGAAAAAAGGCACAGCTGCTCTTTTCATTTCTAATTTTACAACTTGTCTTTTCATTTATACTTTTGGTATTCATCTACAGGCTACAAGACTC
>NW_013822796.1:0-1017 GCF_000517525.1 Limulus polyphemus
CTCCTGTGTTGTATTATCTAATTATTGGTGTCATGGTATATTACTGCCTCCTGTATTGTATTATCTACTTATTGGTGTCATGGTATATTACTGCCTCCTGTATTGTATTATCTACTTATTGATGTTACGGTATATTACTGCCTCCTGTGTTGTATTATCTACTTATTGATGTCATGGTATATTACTGCCTCCTCTGTTGTATCTTGTGTGTTCTTGTATTGTATTATCTACTTATTGATGTTATGGTATATTACTGCCTCCTGTGTTGTATTATCTACTTATTGATGTCATGGTATATTACTGCCTCCTGTGTTGTATTATCTACTTATTGATGTCATGGTATATTACTGCCTCTTGTGTTGTATTATCTAATTATTGATGTCATGATATATTACTACCTCCTGTGTTGTATTATCTAATTATTGATGTCATGGTATATTATTGCCTCCTGTATTGTATTATCTACTTATTGTAATATACCGTAACATCAATAAGTAGATAATACAATACAAGAACACACAAGATACAACAGAGGAGGCAATAATACACCATGACATCAATAATTAGATAATACAACACAGGAGGCAGTAATATACCATGACACTGCCTCCTGTGTTGTATTATCTACTTATTGATGTCATGGTATATTACTGCCTCTTGTGTTGTATTATCTAATTATTGATGTTACGGTATATTACTGCCTCCTGTGTTGTATTATCTACTTATTGATGTCATGGTATATTACTGCCTCCTGTATTGTATTATCTACTTATTGGTGTTACGGTATATTACTGCCTCCTGTATTGTATTATCTAATTAATGATGACATGGTATATTACTGCCTCCTGTATTGTATTATCTAATTATTGATGTCATGGTATATTACTGCCTCCTGTGTTGTATTATCTACTTATTGGTGTTACGGTATATTACTGCCTCCTGTGTTGTACTATCTAATTATTGGTGTTACGGTATATTACTGCCTCCTGTATTGTATTATATACTTATTGGTGTCAT
>NW_013822797.1:0-454 GCF_000517525.1 Limulus polyphemus
CATTAATTAATTCATTAAAATGGATAAATATACAACATTCATACATATATTCAGTAAAATGCAATTAACTCATGGATACTGAGGTAGCAATGAGACTAACTTTGGCTAAAAAGTACTGTGAGTAGAATATTATCCCCAGTTGGATTATTGTATACAAATAGAAATAACAAAATATGTTCTTTCTAAGGAACATATACATATATATATACCAGGTGAGTCAAAATTCATGATTTTTCCTTATTGTTATGAAATAGATGCGGGATATCTAATATATGCTAATATATGTTGTTTAGCTATATTGATAGTCATTTGTTACCTAACATTATATCATCATATGAAGGTAAAAAAATTTGTACAAAAATTGTACAAAAAATCAGGAATTAAAACTCACAATTTCGTTGCACTTTTGCGAGATATAAAGCTTATTAATACATTTTAGTATCAAATGTTATGT
>NW_013822798.1:0-448 GCF_000517525.1 Limulus polyphemus
TACTTGTTTCCTTTCTTGTTCCAGTTGCCACTGCTGTAGTCTCTCTTCTTGTTTATTTTCTTTCTCCTCCAACAACTGCTGTAATTTCTCTTCTTGTTTATTTTGTTGTTCGAGCTGCCACTGTTGCAGATTTTCTTGCCACTGCTGTAATCTTTCTTCTTGTTTCTTTTCTTTTTCCTCTAACAACTGCCGTAATTTCTCTTCTTGTTTAATTTCTCGTTCTTCTTGTTTCTTTTCTCGTTCATTTTCTCGTTCTTCTTGTTTCTTTTCTCGTTCATTTTCTCGTTCTTCTTGTTTCTTTTCTCGTTCATTTTCTCGTTCTTCTTGTTTCTTTTGCTGCTCTTGTATTGCAGCCATCAAGTCTGCTATGCTGTAGTTTGATTTGCCACTTCTCGTTTCCATTTTTTTTTGTTCCCTACTTTCTGACACCAATTTGTTACGTTCTCCG
>NW_013822799.1:0-1100 GCF_000517525.1 Limulus polyphemus
GCGAGCATGTTTGGTGGGACGGGGATTCGAACCCGCGACCCGCAGATTGTGAGTCGAGTGCCTTAACCACCTGGCCATGCCGGGCTCAGCATGTCGGGATGTGAACCGGGGGTTTAAGGTTCGCTCTGTGGAGCCGCTGTATGTGCTCTGTACTTTCAACTGTGGGTGTGTTATAACAATGTCAGTCAATTCAGTTATTCAGTCTAAGGCCGAACAAAACCGTTGTGGCGATGGGTGCTGCTGATTGGTTGCTTTCTCTCTGATCACTTGTTTAAAATTAGGGACATCTACACCTGAACACTTGGGGTCTCCGACCTGGCCGATTAGTTCATTTATCGGTAAAGTGCCTGTAAGGTTGAAAATATAAGTATCAAATTTCGAAGAAGGTAAAGAAACTATCTCATTAGTTTCTAGCAAATGCTTTCGCGAAGATGAATATTTTAGTTTTGTAATTTTTTTTTTTTCAGGACGAACGGGTAACTGTTACTACAGCAATATTTAGAAGCTCGATAGAGTTTCGTTAACATGCGGTTGACAGATCGAGAAAAGAAAGATGCGATAGTAAAGTTGTAGAATGATGCGTGAAGAACTGAGAGAAAGTGACTCAAAAAAGCTCAAGAATCAAGATCCGTTAAACCACCCACTCTTGGTGCCTAAGTACATTGTGCTTCGTTTAGTCTCTCTGACTTGTGAGCGGGGGTATGAACACAATTTCAATCATGGTGCCTTCAGGATCTCAAGGGGCCAAGAAACAATATCCGTTGCTAGATTCGGATTATGCGACCCTGAAAACCTACTCTTAGGGCTCCATCATAACTGGGTGACCTTCCGGGTATGTTTTAACTCCATTGATAGGTTCTCCATATATATCCCCCAACTCTGGACCACACTGAGTCTCCTGCCAAGTTTGGTTCTGCAAGCTCCGAAACTGTGGGAGAAGTTCATCAACCAACCAACAAACAAATTCACCTGAATCAACATAGAATTACCTTTCCAAATTATATCAACCATAATAAGTGTTAGGATTACCTTTCAAATTATATCAATCATAATAAGTGTTAGGATTACCTTTCCAAATTATATCAATCATAATAAGTGTT
>NW_013822800.1:0-454 GCF_000517525.1 Limulus polyphemus
GGAGTGGGAGTCCTGTGAAACAGCTTTATCATGTTTAGTTTATTTTCAATGCACAAATTATGAGGTAAATCCTGAATTCATAAAGAGTTTAAGCTCCAAACTTGATAAAACATTAAAGATAAATGTGGCATTTTTTTTCAGTTATACAGGTGGAAAAGGACTGAAGAGGGATTATTGCTAGAAATTCAAATTAAAAGAGGAATACACCAGGGATGTGTCCTTTCCCCATGTCTATTTAATTTGTACACAGAAAACATCTTTCGCAGCATTTAGAGTAACAAAGGTATTAAGGTTGGTGATAAATAATTTAAGATATGCTGACGACACTGAACTGATGGCTGAAACAGAACAAGACTTACAAGATATTTTGAATGATGTAAATAACACAGGAAGGAGGTATGGAATGAAAATGAATGCTAAGAAGACAAAGAGTATGCTGATAAGTAGACATGAT
>NW_013822801.1:0-454 GCF_000517525.1 Limulus polyphemus
ACTATTCACTCACTGGTGAACTCAAACAAATACTTTACTAAATTATAGGTGAAAGCAAAATAGCATCAGCCCAAAAATGAGAGTGAAAAACACTATTCACTCACTTGTGAACTCAAACAGATATTTCACTAAATTATAGGTGAAAGCAAAATAGTATCAGAACAAAAACGAGAGTGAAAAACACTATTCACTCACTTGTGAACTCAAACAAATGTTTCATTAAATTATAGGTGAAAGCAAAATAGTATCAGAACAAAAACGAGAGTGAAAAACACTATTCACTCACTTGTGAACTCAAACAGATATTTCACTAAATTATAGGTGAAAGCAAAATAGTATCAGAACAAAACGAGAGTGAAAAACACTATTCACTCACTTGTGAACTCAAACAGATATTTCACTAAATTATAGGTGAAAGCAAAATGGTATCAGAACAAAAACGAGAGTGAAAAAC
>NW_013822802.1:0-454 GCF_000517525.1 Limulus polyphemus
CTAGCCAATCCTGTCGATATTTACTTTCTATCGTAGTTAGTTCATAAATCATTAGCCAATCCTGTCGGTATTTACTTTCTATCGTAGTTAGCTCATAAATCATTAGCCAATCCTGTCGATATTTTATTTATATCGTAGTTAGCTCATAAATCATTAGCCAATCCTGTCGCTATTTACTTTCTATCGTAGTTAGTTCATATATTATTAGCCAGTTCTAACCACTTGGATGAAATTGGGCATAAGCAGGTTGAGTTTATGGAAAGTTTGATTGAGGGTTCCAAACTGAAGAGCATAGATTTTCAGAATAATTTAAAAACAATAGAGCATTCTACTAATATTATCCAAGTCCAATATCAAAAAGCACAAAAAGAAATCAAAGACACTGTTACACCTCCGTTCGTTAGTTAATTTTCCGTAAAAATTCTTTCGGAAGAAACTTTACTGATAAAAGTCC
>NW_013822803.1:0-454 GCF_000517525.1 Limulus polyphemus
TTTTATGGCTTCATTAGGTGCCTCTCTTCACTATGTGTAATGATAAGCTCCTGATGAGGCCGATATCAAGTAATAACATTTTGTTGTTGTTGTCGTGAAATAAAGAAAATTATGTCCCAGAAAATACTTCAATTATCATTCCTGGGAATCATAATACAATAAAGGTCTAAACTCAACCGGTGATCTTTGAAAACAGCAACACAGTATTATGTTCTAATCACCATTACGACAACTGTTGATCGTGAAAGACATATGGACTATTTTTACTTACTATATTAATACGAGTTTAGGTTCATTGTCTTTTTCTTAGAATACAAAACATTCTAATTGCTGCATGATGAAAAACACATATATGGTGCTTCGCCTAAGGCCAAGAGTAACTACAGTCTTCAAAGAATTCTAACCAAAAGTACCACTCCTCTAAAACAAATCTGTATGTAGCAGTTACTTTTCC
>NW_013822804.1:0-1005 GCF_000517525.1 Limulus polyphemus
GCTTATACGTACAGATTTAAAGGAAAGATAGCATACACATTGTCTACTTATACGTACAACTTTAAAGGAAAGATAGCATACACATTGTCTACTTATACGTACAACTATAGAGGAAAAGATAACATACACATTGTCTACTTATACGTACAACTTTAAAGGAAAGATAGCATACACATTGTCTACTTATACGTACAACTATAGAGGAAAAGATAAGGTAAACATTGGCTACTTATACGTACAACTATAGAGGAAAAGGTAACGTACACATCGGCTACTTATACGTACAACTATAGAGGAAAAGGTAAGGTACACATTGTCTACTTATACGTACAACTTTAAAGGAAATATAACATACACATTGTCTACTTATACGTACAACTTTAAAGGAAAAGGTAAGGTACACATTGGCTACTTATACGTACAACTATAGAGGAAAAGGTAAGGTACACATTGGCTACTTATACGTACAACTTTAAAGGAAAGATAACATACACATTGTCTACTTATACGTACAACTTTAAAGGAAAAGGTAACGTACACATTGTGTACTTATACGTACGGTTACAGAGGGAAAGGTAACATACACATTTTTACTCGTACATATAGCCACAGACAAAAAAATAATATGCACATTGCTATTGATACGTACAGTCACAGAGGAAAAGCTAACAAACACATAGTCTACTGATAAATTAATTACAGTAGGAAGTGGTAACATGCTCATTGTCTATTAATAAGCACACCCCAAATGTAGGTGTTATAGGTACCAAAGATTTGTTAACATCATTGAGATGCCGATCATAGACTGAATTGTGAATCAAATTAAAACAACTTTCATTGCATATATAAAATAAGAATATCTTGACACGCGCACATGTCTACTGAAGGTTTAATAAACATTAGTAAAATAAATCATATACAGAGAGTAAACATTACATGCTATCCTCTAGATATATGTTTGTTTAGTACAAACACGTGACAATAAACAAACATAAAACAAACATA
>NW_013822805.1:0-453 GCF_000517525.1 Limulus polyphemus
TTCCCTGTCACGTAGATACTATGTGTGCTTGGCATTTTACACCTAGCTGTTGGGACTTTCACGATGGGGGTTGGTGAGTGTCCCTCAACACCAACCACTACTGGTCTCCTTGAGGCCGACTTGTTGGTAATATTCCTCCTACACTGGCTCCTCAAATGTCTGCGCTTTCCACAGTTCCAACAACCTTTCTGGATACCAGCCTTTCCTGCTGTGACATCTCCTCTGTGTTGAAGTTGCCAACATTGATCTCTCTTGTGCCCAGATTTGTTACAGTGCCAGCAAAGGCCCTCAAACTTCTCTGAAAGCTGCCCTTTTCTGGCCTTGAATCCTGACGACTGTACCAGCCTTGGTACCTCTGTGCTGGACTTAATGTAGGATTCAAATTCGAGAGCTCTGGCCATTGCATCCTGCATGGTAGAGGGGTGTGCTTGCCTTCACTTGTATTTTTAGTGT
>NW_013822806.1:0-454 GCF_000517525.1 Limulus polyphemus
AGTAGTTAAGTTAAATTGACTGTGGAAATTCTGTGTATTACTAAAATTTGTATCGAGAAAGAATAAACTAGTTTTAATTAAGAAAGGACTTGTATCGCTGAAGTTCCTCGGAATTAATATATACCGGAAATTAACAAACGACCAGATACGTAACAGTATTTTACTTCCTGTCAGTAAAGCAAATGCATGGTATACACTTACGTGTAAAATGTTGACAGTTTTGGGAGAACTTTTCTTCCTGATGATAAAACAACTAATGCATATTGTTACGTCTCTGTTTGTTAATTGATTTTTCCGTAGCTTCGTTCAGACGAAACTTTAGCGACACAAGTCCTTACTTAATAAAACTGGTTTATTCTTTCCGAATACAACTTTACGATACACTTATTTTCAACAGTCGCTCTATAAAAAACGCTATATCAACGAACGTCAACAATACTTCTGACTGCAGTTC
>NW_013822807.1:0-453 GCF_000517525.1 Limulus polyphemus
GGTTGATATACAACAAAGTATAGTGTATCTTTTTATTATTACACACAGTACTTGTACTGAACAACATATTTCTACTGTGGTTCATATACACCAAAGTATAGTGTGTCTCTTCATTATTACACACAGGACTTGCTACTGAATAACATACTTCTAGTGTGATTCATATACACCAAAGTATAGTGTATCTCTTCATTACTACCGACAGTAATTGCTACAGAATAACATACCTGTACTGTGGTTCATATACACCAAAGTATAGTTTATATCTTTATATTACCCACAGTACTTGCTACTGAATAACAAACCACTACTGTGTTTCATATACACCAAAGTATAGTGTATCTTTTTATTATTACACACAGTACTTGCTACTGAACAACATACCTCTATTGTGGTTCATATACACCAAAGTATAGTGTATCTTTTCATTATTACACACAGTAATTGCTACTG
>NW_013822808.1:0-580 GCF_000517525.1 Limulus polyphemus
AAGAAATAGAAAAACAATCAGTAACCAAAAGCTTCCCTGCAGTACACATACGCTTTCAGAAAAGCCAATAAAACAGTAACATAAAACGACCACAAAAGTCGCAAAAATGAAAATAGAAGGCTAGAATTTTGCATGTAAATATGCAAGTATGCAACGAACATTCATACAAAATTTGGAGATGATATGTCCAAATGGAACGACGTACTGGTACAAAACGCAAAACCTTCCATAACTCCTTTAAAACAAACAGTAGGAAGGTAAAACTCTGCATATTACTAGGCAACGTTAAAGTGTACCTATATACCAAATTTGGTGAAGAATCATCAATTTAGGACCCTCTGGTAACAAGAAACCGAAAAACAATCAGTAACCAAAAGCTTCCCTGCAGTACACATACGCTTTCAGAAAAGCGAATAAAAGAGTAACATAAAACGACCACAAAAGACGCAAAAATGCAAAATTCTAGCCTTCTATTGTCATTTTTGCGTCTTTTGTGGTCGTTTTATGTTACTCTTTTTATTTACATGAAATTTTGTATGAACGTTCGTTGCATACTTGCGTGGAGATGATCCGTCCAAAT
>NW_013822809.1:0-453 GCF_000517525.1 Limulus polyphemus
CATTGTTTGGTATCACTATACATTACTTGATAGAACCCTACATTGTTTGGTATCACTATAAATTACTTGATAGAACCATACATTGTTTGGTATCACTATAAATTACTTGATAGAACCACACATTGTTTGGTATCACTATAAATTACTTGATAGAACCATACATTGTTTGGTATCACTATACATTACTTGATAGAACCATACATTGTTTGGTATCACTATACATTACTTGATAGAACCATACATTGTTTGGTATCACTATAAATTACTTGATAGAACCATACATTGTTTGGTATCACTATAAATTACTTGATAGAACCATACATTGTTTGGTATCACTATACTTTACATGATAGAACCATACATTGTTTGGTATCACTATACATTACTTGATAGAACCATACATTGTTTGGTATCACTATACTTTACATGATAGAACCATACATTGTTTGGTAT
>NW_013822810.1:0-453 GCF_000517525.1 Limulus polyphemus
GAAATTACAGCAGTTGTTGGAGGAGAAAGAAAAGAAACAAGAAGAGAGATTACAGCAGTTGTTGGAGGAAAAAGAAAAGAAACAAGAAGACAAATTACAGCAGTGGCAACTGGAACAAGAAAGGAAACAGGAAGAAAGTCAACAGCAACTACAGGAAAATCAACAACAATGGCAAGAGGTACAAATGGTAAACATCAGTAAATTTAAAAGCGAATTAGATACGTTAAAGAACGATTTGTTGTGTGTTACACAAGGAGGATACATTGACCATCGACTTAATCAGCCCCAGACAATGACAAGCCCCTTACAGAGCCCGCAGCTAAACCCTAATGCAGACATATTCAGTCCCGTTAGAAGTCACATCCCAGATATGAATGTCAGTACTAGGATTGATCCAGTGCGAAGGAAGCCACAGGAATTCGATGGGAAGGCACCATGGGAAGCATATAGAGC
>NW_013822811.1:0-454 GCF_000517525.1 Limulus polyphemus
CTTTATGTTGATATTCATGTGCTCCAACTTTAACAATCTCTATTAATAAATTAATAAATACTGACTACACTATGTAGTTGCAACATGCAAATTGTCAGATGAAAGGAAGCAATCTACTTTCCCAAGTTCCTAACCACAAATTATATTTAAATTATGCAATTATAGTTGCAACTCAGGACTAGTTAGGCACATCCGGACCTGGTTTCACTTTATCTGCCATTATTTAGACCACCCATACTCATGTTAATTAATGTGACACAACAGTAAGAAAATCAATGGAGATGAGTGTATATGCTGGTAAATCATGCTTATGAGCACCATATAAATTACTGGCAGTTGCTAAATCACATTTAAAAACTCGATAGATTTAACTACACGATCACTACAGGAGACAAGTCTGAAATTACTCCAATGAAAATTACACGCACTGTGGAGAAGGGTGTAACTATAACAT
>NW_013822812.1:0-623 GCF_000517525.1 Limulus polyphemus
TCTACACATTCTGGTTCTAGTCAATTATTTTATAAATATGCTGAAGTATATACATTCTGGTTAAAGTCAATAATTTTACAAATATGCTGAAGTATATACATTCTGGTTAAAGAGATTATTTTATAAATATGCTGAAGTGTATTCATTCTGGTTAAAGACAATTAATTCATAAATATGTTGAAGTCTACACATTCTGGTTGTAGTCAATTATTTTATAAATTTGCTTGAGTGTATACATTCTGGTTAAAGAAATTATTTTACAAATATGCTGAAGTATATACATTCTGGTTAAAGAAATTATTTTACAAATATGCTGAAGTCTACACATTCTTGTTTTAATCAATTATTTTTAAATATGCTGGAGTGTATACATTCAGGTTAAAGAACATATTTTATAAATATGCTGAAGTCTACACATTCTGGTTTTAGTCAATTATTTTATAGATATGCTGGAGTGTATACATTCTGGTTAAAGACATTATTTTATAAATATGCTGAAGTCTGCACATTCTGGTTTTAGTCAATTATTTTACAAATATGCTGAAGTCTACACATTCTGGTTTTAGTCAATTATTTTATAAATATGCTGGAGTGTATACATTCTGGTTAAAGAAATTATTCTA
>NW_013822813.1:0-453 GCF_000517525.1 Limulus polyphemus
TTGAACGAGGCCCAGGTTCCGTCGGTGAGGCTTCGACCGTGAGTTGGCGTCCAATGCCGAGGCTTTCCTCGTACATGAGGCGGAGGCCGTACTCCGTTGTTGGAAAAGGGGTGACCATAACAAATGTTTCCCTCTTATATTATGGGAGGCAGTTAAACGCGGTAGTGGCCGTTCGAACGTTACCGACTATCCAAAAATTTTCACGACCCATCCTCGTTGGCAATACCTAACGCCTCTGCAGAACGCGGCCGACATTTCGTCGGTGAGACCTCGACCGTGAGTTGGCGACGTATGAAGAGGCTTCCCGCGTACCTGAGGCGAAGACCGTACCCCGGAGTTAATTAATTAATAAACTAATCCGAAGTTTTATTGACCATATATATATATATATATAAATGTATGTATATATATATATATCGTTGAAAATGTGTAATCAGAAGTTTTTATTTAACA
>NW_013822814.1:0-453 GCF_000517525.1 Limulus polyphemus
CAAGGTTACATCATGTAAAGTATGTTCGTGGTGTTTGTTTGATAAGGTTATATCATGTAAAGTATGTTCGTGGTATTTGTTTGACAAGGTTACATCATGTAAAGTATGTTCGTGGTGTTTGTTTGATAAGGCTTATGAAAAATTTAGAAAAACACATAGTAGGAAGGATTGCAAGAATAATGAAAAATGTGTTCAAACACACGTCTATGACAAAAACGTTATATTTATGTGTTCAAACACAAATGTGTTCTATAACAAAAACGTTACATTTATGTTATATTTATGTGTTCAAACACACGTCTATGACAAAAACGTTACATTTATGTTATATTTATGTGTTCAAACACACGTCTATAACAAAAACGTTATATTTATGTTATATTTATGTGTTCAAACACACGTCTATGACAAAAACGTTATATTTATGTTATATTTATGTGTTCAAACACACGT
>NW_013822815.1:0-454 GCF_000517525.1 Limulus polyphemus
GGTGTATCTGGATTTTTAAAAAGTATTTGACAAGGTGCCACATAAAAGGCTTTTAAAAAAATTATTTCTCTAGGTGTGGGGGATAAGTTAGCAAACTGGATAGAAGAGTGGCTGGATGGTAGAAAACAGAGAGTTGTTACAAATGGAGTTCAGTCAAACTGGATTAATGTCACAAGTGGGGTAGCTCAGGGCTCAGTTTAAGGACATTTACTGTTTTTGATTTACATCAATGACATAGATGAAAGAATATTCAATAAATTACTTAAATTTGCAGATGATATTAAGGTGCTGCTAGCTGTGAAGAGGATGCTACTGCTTTACAAAAGGATTTAGATAATTTAGTGAGTTTGGCAAATAAATGGCAGATGGGTTTTAATTATAATAAATGCAAGATAATGCATGTGGGTGGGTTATCATAATTTGGATGAGAATAATCTTAACAGTGTTATGAAGG
>NW_013822816.1:0-802 GCF_000517525.1 Limulus polyphemus
ATACTATGATAATAATTCCTAGTATCCTGTGTTAACTTTACTTAGGATAGTATGATAATAATTCCTAGTATCCTGTGTTAGCTATACTTAGAATAGTATGATAATAATTCCTAGTATCCTGTGTTAAGGATCCTGTGATTATAAAATACCTAGGATCCTATCGTAACTATACCTAGGATACTGTGATAATAATTCCTAGTATCCTGTGTTAACTATACTTAGGATACTATGATAATAATTCCTAGTATCCTGTGTTAACTATACAAAGGATCCTGTGATATCTATAGCTAAAATCCTGTGATAATTATACCTAGAATCCTGTTATAACTATACCTATGATCCTGTGTTAACTATACCTAGGATGCTGTGATATCTATAGCTAAAATCCTATGTTAACTATACCTATGACCCTGTGTTAACTATACCTATGATCCTGTGTTAACTATACCTATGATCCTGTGTTAACTATACCTATGATCCTGTGTTAACTATACCTAGGATGCTGTGATAATCATTCCTAGTATCCTGTGTTAACTATACAAATGATACTTTGATAGATATAGCTAAAATTCTGTAATTATAATACCTATCATCCTGTGATACCTATAACTAGAATACTGTTATAATTATTCTTAGGATCCTGTATTAGCTATATATATAGAATCATGTGATAACAATATCTAAGAGTCCCCCTAGTGGGACAGCGGTAAGTTTAAGGACTTACAACGCTAGAAACTGGGTTTCGATACCCGTGGTGGGCAGAACACAGATTGCCCACTGTATAGCTTTGTGCATAATTAAA
>NW_013822817.1:0-454 GCF_000517525.1 Limulus polyphemus
TATTATAAGATTACAGTTATAAACTTGCTTAAGCTTAACATCATGCATCCTATAGCTAAAATATAAGAAACATTAAAAATACAGCTTACATCACTACCTCTTTCTGGATTGTAAGTTCCCTTGAACAGTTCTAATACAGAAACAAAACACTAATTTGCCATTCATCATTAATGTTTTTGTTAGTTTTCTTTGTCGTGGTCCATATTATGCAGATGGGATGATCTGTTGTCCATTATGGCCATTGGATATCCTATTGCTAAGGGAGTTCCTCCTATGTGGGTGGTCGAGTGCAGATAGTTCATCCCTTCTTGCAGCTGGGATTGTACAGCCATACAACGCCACCTATCTGGAACCCAGTCTTATCAGCATTAACATCATAGCGACTTTTCATTTTATCACTAGCTAAATCTTTCCGATAGATAAAGCAAATCTTTATTAAACACATCACACAACG
>NW_013822818.1:0-454 GCF_000517525.1 Limulus polyphemus
AATTCACACCTGAAAGTGCACACATTACACAATGTTTATGTGAATTCACACCTGAAAGTGCACACACATTACACAATGTTTATGTGAATTCAACCTTGAAGTGCACACATTACACAATGTTTATGTGAATTCAACCTTGAAGTGCACACATTACACAATGTTTATGTGAATTCACACCTGAAAGTGCACACATTACACAATATTTATGTGAATTCACACTTGAAAGTGCACACATTACACAATGTTTATGTGAATTCACACCTGAAAGTGCACTCACATTACACAAAGTTTATGTGAACTCATCCTGAAAGTGCACACATTACACAATGTTTAGGTGAACTCAACCTGAAAGTGCACACATTACACAATGTTTATGTGAATTCACATCTGAAAGTGCACACATTACACAATGTTTATGCGAATTCACACCTTCAAGTGCACACATTACACAATA
>NW_013822819.1:0-533 GCF_000517525.1 Limulus polyphemus
AAAATGACTCCTAATTACGTGTAAATATTCTTTGTTTCACACTAAAATAAAGAATATAAGCTGCAATCTTGTTCCTTCTTAATATGTTTAACATAACCATGTTCATGTATTTTGAGATACTATCTTTTTATTTAAAGTGACTCCTAATTACGTGTAAATACTCTTTGTTTAGTATCAAATAAAGCGTATAAGCTGTAAAATTGTTTCTTCTTTATAAGTTTAACACAACCATGTTCATGTACACTAAGATTATATCTATTTTTATTAAAGTGACTCTAATTACGTGTAAATAATCTTTTTTTAATATAAAAGAAAGAATATAAGCTATAATATTTTTCTTTTTTCATAAGTTTAACCCAACTATGTTCATGTATAAGATAATATCTAGTTATTTAAATGACTCCTAATTAGGTGTGAATTCTCTTTGTTTACTATAAAATAAAGAATATAAGCTGTAATCTTGTTTTTTTTATAAGTTTAACACAACCATGTTCATGTTTACTTAAGATAATATCTAGTTATTTAAATTGACT
>NW_013822820.1:0-256 GCF_000517525.1 Limulus polyphemus
TGGTGATTCGATTATTAAATATTGTATAATATCCACTACGGATCAGGAGATGTTGAATATCAACCAGTAGTTAAGAAATGTAGATGTACCACTTGTTGATGGAGCATGGAAAAATACGTTTTCATGGCTCTGTGTCTAAGCAAGGAATCTTATGACACTGTCCAAAATACTGGTAGTTATTTGGTTTAAAGTATTGTTTTTGAAGACAACCGGGGTGGTTGGAAACAATTTATGTTCCCCTTTACTCCACTTGAGG
>NW_013822821.1:0-645 GCF_000517525.1 Limulus polyphemus
CAGAGTGATTGGTTCATAGATGGATAGTAGAAAACAAATAAACCAAATTCTCTAAGAGCAAAGCAAATTAAAGAGGTTGACAAGTTTGTAAGAGAAATGCCCTTGTATCAAATCCAGCATTAGTTTACTGGCAGGGTAATGATCTACCCTGCACTAACAAGTAAGAAGTAGGAACCATTTAGTCAACACTTAGAAAGAATGAGACTGCTGGAAAACATACTTCCAATGATATGCTTTATGAGTGAAGGTAGTAATTTTAGATCAGGATCCATACCACAGATATAATCAGGCACACAGTCGGTAGTTTAAAGAATAGGTTATTAAACTTGAAGTTGACATTCATAAAACATCAACAGATTTTGTTAACAAATTTGGATCAGACTTTGAAATGCTATTAGATTTAACATTGTAAGCTTCTATATAAGTTGTATATGCATTCAATATGTTTTAATATATTATTTTAAAACAAGTGGATTGTGTGCTGTCCATTTATTGTTGAAATTTATCACCAAAAAGTCATAGACACCTACTGTCAAGAATACAGCCCAAAACCTGATAGTGGTGAGCCAGCCAAGATTAGAGAATGGTAAACAACAGGAGAAGAAGATGTGAACAACAGCAGAAATAGGCATATATACACTGAGT
>NW_013822822.1:0-456 GCF_000517525.1 Limulus polyphemus
AATTACTCACTATCTACACACACATTACCTTACCTTTTCGCGTCACGTTTTCCCCATCTTATATATATATACCAGCCTACCCTACTAGTAAATACTAGAGCATTCGCCAAAGTACATGATAATTCTAGAAACGTTGCGTCACTGTAGTCATGTGACTGCTGACACAACAATACGTATGAAGGAGAGGCAAGTAGGCAGTAGTGAAGGCAAGTCCAAGGCGTGGCAGAGGCCGGTTGATCTTCGAAGAAGGAGCAAGTCGGCAGCTGAATTTGACAAGTTATCGAAACAAAATGAAGCAAACGGGCCTTTACAGGGCCTGGCGGGGATCAGTGGATCCAAGTGCCAAGGCTGGGATCTATAGATCCTATGCCAAATAATTTGATGTGGGGGGGGGGGGAACAGGAGTACCCCGAGAAAACCCACTTTCACTAGTCGGGACCAAATAGAAGCCCGACT
>NW_013822823.1:0-454 GCF_000517525.1 Limulus polyphemus
AATATTTCGATGTAAGTTTCTTTTGAGCTCATCAAGTAACTAGGTTAAAAATACGATATTTGATGTAAGTTTCTTTTGAGCTCATCAAGTAACTAGGTTAAAATACAATACTTGATGTAAGTTTCTTTTGAGCTCATCAAGTAACTAGGTTAAAAATACAATATTTGATGTAAGTTTCTTTTGATCTCAGCAAGTAACTAGGTTAAAATACAATATTTGATGTAAGTTTATTTTGATCTCATCAAATAACTAGGTTAAAATACAATATTTGATGTAAGTTTCTTTTGATCTCATCAAGTAACTAGGTTAAAATACAATATTTGATGTAAGTTTCTTTTGAGCACATCAAGTAACTAGGTTAAAATACAATATTTGATGTAAGTTTCTTTTGATCTCAGCAAGTAACTAGGTTAAAATACAATATTTGATGTAAGTTTCTTTTGAGCTCATCAAG
>NW_013822824.1:0-454 GCF_000517525.1 Limulus polyphemus
AAATATCATTTGTTCCAGAAAGAGGTGCTTTACTTAGGCCACATTGTTAGTGAGAATGGTGTACAAACTGATCCTGATAAGGTGAAAGCAGTGCATGACTGGCCAACACCAGACAATGTGGGAGAGCTAAGAAGTTTCTTGGGACTCTGAACTTGCAACCGCAAGTTTGTGAAGGACTTTGCAACTATAGCTGCTCCACTACATGATTTGACTAAAAAAGGCCAAAAGTTTGAATTTACAGTTTCTTGCCAGCATTCTTTCAACACGTTGAAGGAAAAATTGGCCTCTGCTCCTCTTTTAAAGCTTCCAGATCCCTCACTGCCGTACATACTAGATTTTGATGCTAGTAATGTCGGAATTGGAGGAGTGTTGTCTCAGAAAGTGGGCGAAAACGAACATGTGGTGGCCTACTTCAGTAGGGTGTTGAGTAGACCAGAGAGGAACTACTGTGTAA
>NW_013822825.1:0-454 GCF_000517525.1 Limulus polyphemus
ATCAATCCTGTATCTTCTTATTGACAGGACACAGTATTGTTAAATCTTGTGTCTTCTTATTGACATTACACATTATTGATAAATCCTGTATCTTCTTATTGACAGGACACAGTATTGTTAAATCTTGTGTCTTCTTATTGACAGTACACAGTATTGTTAATTCTTGTGTCTTCTTATTGAGAGTAAACGGTATTGATGAATATTGTGTCTGCTGATTGACAGTACACAGTATTGGTAAATCTTGTTACTTATTGATAGTACACAGTATCGTTAAATCTTGTGTTATTTTATTGACAGTACACAGTATCGTTAAATCTTGTCTTCTTTTTGATAGTACATAGTATTGTTAAATCTATTGTCTTTTTATTGAGATTAAACGGTATTGATAAATCTTGTGTCTGCTTATTGACAGTACTCAGTATTTGTAAATCCTGTATCTTCTTATTGAAAGGAC
>NW_013822826.1:0-453 GCF_000517525.1 Limulus polyphemus
TGTTCATTGAGTGTTGTACCAAGTAAGGCTAAAGATGAGTATGGTGGTTATAAATTCGGTAAATAGAATTAAACCTAGGTGTTCATGGAGTAGTTGTACCAAATAACGCTAAAGATGAGTATGGGGTTACCCCTTCAGTAACTAGAGTTACACCTAGGTGTTCATGGAGTAGTTGTACCAAGTAAAGCTAAAGATGAGTAAGGTGGTTATAAATTCAATAACTAGAGTTACACCTAGGTGTTCGTGGAGTTGTTGTACCAAATAACGCTAACGATGAGTATGGAGTTTCACATTCAGTAACTAGAGTTACACCTAGGTGTTCAAAGAGTAGTTGTACCAGGTAAGACTAAAGATGAGTATGGTGGTTATAAATTTGGTAACTAGAGTGACACCTAAGTGTTCATGGAATAGTTGTACCAAGTAAGACTAAAGATGAGTATGGTGGTTATAAAC
>NW_013822827.1:0-830 GCF_000517525.1 Limulus polyphemus
AATCACAACAAAACATCGTATACATACTACAAGGAAAGCGTTGCGATCACAACAAAATATCGTATACATACTACAACATTAAAACTGAGCCACAGGGAGGATTTGAAAATTAAATAGAACATTAATATAAAAACTTTGACGTTTTACATAAAATGATTTAACTCACACGTGGTTAGGATTACACAAATATAATGCACAACAAAAGATTGATAACGTTTTAGAAGCAAAGTTTACGGTTTTTATTAGGGATTTGTTAGCCATAAGAATGCCAGTTATAAACATTTTTACATAGTATTTTGTTATATCATGATCTCATTTGGATATTTTAGGGCTAAATGTACTATAATTGGATTTTGGGGATTTATAAAACACTACTGTATATATTCTATTGAATAATCTGTAAAGTGTTAACCCAAGTCGTAACAGAGGACTTAGATTGATACATGTATTTAACTGTAAAGTGTTAACGCAAGTCGTAGTAGAGGACTTAGATTGATACATGTATTTAACTGTAAAGTGTTAACCCAAGTCGTAACAGAGGACTTAGATTGATACATGTATTTAACTGTAAAGTGTTAACCCAAGTCGTAACAGAGGACTTAGATTGATACATGTATTTAACTGTAAAGTGTTAACCCAAGTCGTAATAGAGGACTTAGATTGATACATGTATTTAACTGTAAAGTATTAACGCAAGTCGTAACAGAGGACTTAGATTGATACATGTATTTAACTGTAAAGTGTTAACGCAAGTCGTAATAGAGGACTTAGATTGATACATGTATTTAACTGTAAAGTGTTAACCCAAGTCATAACAGAGGACTTAGATT
>NW_013822828.1:0-452 GCF_000517525.1 Limulus polyphemus
AAAAATAGCGTTGATAACTGGATCAATTGTTGGTTGAGATGTTGCAAAAGAAATATCTGCTGAAGCTTTTCGCCAGACACTAATCACAGCAGAACCGTCTGGAAAATTATCTATAGGAAATAGTACAACTTATGAGTCAGATTAATGTGGGCCGGTAAGGCAGTCACTGATTGGCATGTCCTTTAGCCAATCAGGAAGTGTCACAGACCTATTGAAGGATGTGTAGATTGTATCTACGTGTCTAGATGAGCCGATGTTTCCATTTATCAACGTTATATTTTAAGATCTGTGCAAGAACTCAGCTAACAGATGTTTCCGTATATCGAAGCTATCTTCAAGTTTTGTACAACGATAAACTGTAATTGTATTATCGTTGAATCACTCAAACTTACAAATGTTTGAAGCGTCCAGTGCCGTTATCAATGTATGTGTGACAACTAATAAAAACTGAC
>NW_013822829.1:0-454 GCF_000517525.1 Limulus polyphemus
CTAATACAATATTCCAGCCAGCCTTTTCTGATTTTGTTTCTATAAATTCATTTAGAAGTGTAAAGGGGATTTTAATATTTAGAAAATGCACGAGACTAGTTATAGTTTCAAACAATTGTATGTTTAACGTGATAATCAACATTACCTTGATTTTGCAACATGGTGTGTTCTTTTTTGTTAATTATCGTTTAAGAATGTTCTCAGCGTCTAAATCTTTGTTGGTGCATTTGGAATGTCGTTTTCAGAAATATGTATATCTATGTAATTTTTGAAGTGTTTATATCGTTTCCAGTTCGTTCACTTTAATTACAGTTTTTAACATGTTTCTATTCATATTTCTAGTTTTGCGTAATACTCCTTCCTTTCGATCCTGATTAAAGTATTTTCTGCTAATTTGATTTAGTATGTTTACCTTTGGTATTTACTGTTATTAGTGTATTTAAAGCTTAATCCT
>NW_013822830.1:0-454 GCF_000517525.1 Limulus polyphemus
TGCGTTTTAAGGGAGTTATTGAAGGTTTTCCTTTTTGTACTAGTAATTCGTCCCATTTAAACGAATCTTCTTGAATTCTTTTATGACGGTTCGCTGTAACATTGCGCGTTTACTTACAAAATTCTGAATTTCTAGTTTTAGTTTTACGATTTTTGTGTTCGTTTTATGTTACTCTTTTTATGGCTTCTTGAAATCGTATGTGTACTGCACTGAAGCTTTTTGTTACCGATTGTTTCTCGATTTCTTGTTTCCAGATGGTTCTTAATTGATTATTATTCACCAAATTTGTTATGTAGGTACACTCTATCGTTGCGCAGTTACATGAAGAGTTTCACCTTTCTACTATTCGTTTTAAGGGAGTTATGGAAAGTTTTGCTTTTTGTACCAGTACTTCGTTCCATTTGGACGAATCTTCTCGAATTTTTTTTATGAACGTTCGTTGCATACTCACGTA
>NW_013822831.1:0-885 GCF_000517525.1 Limulus polyphemus
AGTCATGATTTTTATAAAACCAATTTTTAGTTGTATTTTATTTTTAAATAGGTATATATACCAAGTTTTCTCAGTTGAAAGACCTCTGTCACAAAGCATCAGAATATCTGCTGTGTAATGATAAACAGAGAAAGATTTAGTATATTAGTTGCATTTCTAATTCTTTTGAAAATATAACAAAAACCTAATTTTATACCGGACATAGTTTTACCCAGAAACGTGAACTAAAAAGCTTTCTATAAATATATCTGAAAGTTTTACCATGTTTTTTAAACAGATTTATGCTTTTTATATGACTTTATTTCAAGAACCTCTACCATATTTAATTCCATAGGCCTTTGCATACTGTTTGCATGTGGTGTAGTAAAGCCCCTATTCCTTTAATCGTGGATTTGCCTAATGCTTTCATGCACATATTAAGTGTAAATCATTCTGAGTGGTTGTTTATCCCCATGGTATTAAGAAACAACTGTGTCAGATACAAAAGGTTTTTAGCTGATTTTTTTTGGTAAATCTATATATCACCTTATAACAAAAGGAAAACAAAAGGGTATGTGGATGATAAGGTGGTTATAGTTATAGATGATTCCATGATAAGGCATGTAGACAGAATAGCCTGTGATGTAAATTGGTAGAAAAGAATAAGATTATGCTACCCAGGAGCACAGGTTGAGGATATAACTGACAGAGCAAAAGATATAAGGGGCATAGCAGAGATGCAGTTTTTGTAGTGCACGTAGGGGCTAATGATGTAGGGAAAGGTAGGTCAGAGGAGCTAATTAATAAGTATAAGGGGTTGATAAAGGCACTTAATGAAAATGGCATAACTTAATTTTGTCAGGGATACTGCCCAGAATTAACTGTGAGGATGAAGTTATAAGTAGG
>NW_013822832.1:0-454 GCF_000517525.1 Limulus polyphemus
TAAGAAGATTGGCACCTTACTAAGATCATGAAGCTAATCACAGTAAGAACATGGACACCTTAATAAGATCATTAAGCCAATCACAGTAGGAACATGGACACCTTAATAAGATCATGAAGTCAATCACAGAATAAAAATGGATACCTTCATTACATCATGAAGCCAATCACAGTAGGAACATGGACACCTTCATAAGACAATATAGCCAATCATAGTAGGAACATAGATATCTTAATAAGACCATGAAGCCAATCACAGTAGGAACATGGACACCTTAATAAGATCGTGAAGCTAATCATAGTAGGAAAATGGACACCTTAATAAGATCGTGAAGCTAATCACAGTAGGAACATGGACACCTTAAAAAGACCATATAGCCAATCACAGTAGGAACATGGACACTTTACTAAGATCATGAAGCCAATCACAGTAGGAACATGGACACCTAAATCAA
>NW_013822833.1:0-454 GCF_000517525.1 Limulus polyphemus
AAAGGAAAAAGAAAAGAAACAAGAAGAACGAGAAAAGAAACAAGAAGAACGAGAGAATAAACAAGAAAAGAAACAAGAAGAACGAGAGAATAAACAAGAAAAGAAACAAGAAGAACTAGAGAATAAACAAGAAAAGAAACTAGAAGAACGAGGAAAGAAACAAGAAGAGATATTACAGCAGTTGCAAGAAAACCTGCAACAGTGGCAGATCGAACAGCAAAATAAACAAGAAGAGAGATTACAACAGCTATTGGAGGAGAAAGAAAATATACAAGAAGAGAGATTACAGCAATGGCAAGAAAACTTGCAACAGTGGCAGCTCGAACAGCAAAATAAACAGGAAGAATATTACCAACAAGTCAGCCTCAAGGAGACCAGCAGTGGTTGGTGTTGACGGACACTACCAACCCCACCATGAAAGTCCCTACAGCTAGGTGTAAAATGCCAAACACAC
>NW_013822834.1:0-454 GCF_000517525.1 Limulus polyphemus
AATTAACGCAGAAGTGTTTTATCCAGTGAATACATTAGAACACTTAATGTAGAAGTGTTTTATCTAGTGAAAATATTAGATTATTTAACGTAGATGTGTTTTATCTAGCGAAAATATTAGAACAATTAACGTAGAAGTGTTTTATCTAGTGAAAATATTAGAACATTTAACGTAGAAGTGTTTTATCTGGGGAAAATATTAGAACACTTAACGTAGAAGTGTTTCATATATAGCGAAAATATTAGAACAATTAACGTAGAAGTGTTTCATATATAGCGAAAATATTAGAACAATTAACGTAGAAGTGTTTTGTCTAGTGAAAATATAAGAACACTTAACGTAGGAGTGTTTTATCTAGTGAAAATATTAGAACACTTAACGTAGAAGTGTTATATATACAGCGAAAATATTAGAACACTTAACGTAGAAGTGTTTTATCCAGTGAATACATTAG
>NW_013822835.1:0-454 GCF_000517525.1 Limulus polyphemus
ACACTACTGTTTACTGTACCATTGTGTTACAGTACACACACTACCGTTTACTGTATCATTGTGTTACAGTACACACACTACTGTTTACTGTACCATTGTGTTACAGTACACACACTACCGTTTACTGTATCATTGTGTTACAGTACATACACTACCGTTTACTGTATCATTGTGTTACAGTACAGTACATACACTACTGTTTACTGTACCATTGTGTTACAGTACAGTACACACACACTACCGTTTACTGTACCATTGTGTTACAGCACAGTACACACACTACCGTTTACTGTACCATTGTGTTACAGCACAGTACACACACACTACTGTTTACTATACCATTGTGTTACAGCACAGTACACACACTACCGTTTACTATACCATTGTGTTACAGCACAGTACACGCACTACCGTTTACTGTACCATTGTGTTACAGCACAGTACACGCACTACC
>NW_013822836.1:0-845 GCF_000517525.1 Limulus polyphemus
GGATCTCCCATTACCTGGCCCCCCAGTGGCACAGCGGTAGGTTGTGGTGAATAAAAAACGGTGTATTCACCTGAGGAGCCAATATTCTGTTATTATATTGGAATCATGTATGAATCTCCCATTCACTGGCCCCCCAGTGGCACAGCGGTGTGTTTGCGGACTTACAACTCTAGAATCCGGGTTTCGATACCCGTGGTGGGCAGAGCACAGATTGTGTAGCTTAATTACAAACAAACAAACAAATCCCATTATTCTTAGCATAGCTCGTTCCTTGTCCACTAATGCCTTCTTACAGCGGAGTGAGAGTTTGTGCAATAAGCAACTAAATTTTCAACCCTGACCTTGATGATATAATAGGTCAACATCTTAAGCAGAACTTCATAAAAAACGCAAGGAACTTATAAAGTTTGCATATCAAAGAATTATGAAACAATATGTAAACACCAAACGGAGGAAATATCAACGCTGGAGAAAACTGAGCTTAATGCTCGTAAAGTAAAGTAAAATACAGACTGAGCTTAATGACCTTAAAGTAAAGTAAAATATACACTGAGCTTAATTACCGTAAAGTAAAATATACACTGAGCTTAATTACCGTAAAGTAAAATACAGACTGAGCTTAATTAACGTAAAGTGAAGTAAACTACAGACTGAGCTTAATGAACTTAAAGCAATGTAAAATATACACTGAATTTAATGACTGTAAAGTAACATATATACTGAGCCTAATTACCGTAAAGTAAAATATACAATGAGCTTAATTAACGTAAAGTGAAGTAAAATACAGACTGAGCTTAATGAACTTAAAGCAATGTAAAATATACACTGAACTTAATGACTGTAAA
>NW_013822837.1:0-455 GCF_000517525.1 Limulus polyphemus
TGGAAGACGAATGCATATTAGGATTGGACTATCTACTACCAAGGAAATTTGTAATTGATTTTGATAAAATGACATTTGGGAACAACAAATGCTAAGTTCTGGTAGCCGTTAAGAGAGAAGTTGAACTAATTAGGTGTCATCAAGCTGAAGTTAAGCCTACTGAAAGAGTTGATGATGATGAAGTGGAACCAAATATAGATATCAAAGCAGAACAGGAGAAAGACCAGGATTGGAGGCCAATGATGATTTCCTAAAAGCGAGTGTTGTGCGCCCTGCTTGGGAGAAGGTGTCTAGTCTAAGCCTCGTGATAAAGCACTATTGGGCACAATGGGACCAGTTGAAGCTTGAAAATGGTATTCTTGTCCGGAGATGGGAAACTACAGATGGGAAAGTGACGACTTGGCAAACAGTTATACCGGGGAAGTTACGGGAAGTTGTGTTGCGTCAATCCCATG
>NW_013822838.1:0-454 GCF_000517525.1 Limulus polyphemus
TTCATAAACATTAGTTACACTGTTGGAATACTTCATAAACATTAGTTACACTGTTGGAATACTTCATAAACATTAGTTACACTGTTGGAATACTTTATAAACACTGGTTACACTGTTGGAATACTTTATAAACATTAGTTACACTGTTGGAATACTTTATAAACACTGGTTACACTGTTGGAATACTTTATAAACATTAGTTATATTATTGGAATACTTTATAAACGTGAACTTTGTTAGAATGTTTTTGACGTGGGAAATATAATCTCGGTATGGTAAATTAAATGCGACATATTTTCACTAATTGATGCTAACCTGGGGGAATAATGAGCTTTAACTATGTTGCTGATCACGTTTTTCACTAATTGTTGCTAACCTGGGGGAATAATGAGCTTTAACTATGTTGCTGATCACGTTTTTCACTAATTGTTGCTAACCTGGGGGAATAATGAGC
>NW_013822839.1:0-554 GCF_000517525.1 Limulus polyphemus
CGTTTCCTGTTTCAAAAGAGTTTTCCTATCATAGATTGTAAAGAACACTAATACGTAGCAAATAGCTACGTAACAGATGTAATGTGGAATGTTTTACTTGTTTTCATACGTCTTGTACATGTCGATCGAATCCATACCTATCTAGACTGGATAGAGAGAAACACTGCGGTATTAGATAAGGGTGTGCTCGAAACGCCTCATTTGATTTTCACGAGCCAAATGGAGTCTTTGCACAACCTTATTAAGTAGCCCCTATTTGTGGATTAAATTATATTTTACTTATATATACTTTATCAACAATTTTAGGGCCAAATAAACCATTTTCTCTATGTTCGTATAAAGTAACTTTTAGTTATCTCTTCCTTTATTTGAACGTTTTCTTCACAAAAGTATTACGTTTACTAGATTTCCTCGAATATCTTAAAGCATTGGTCTAAGCACTATGAGGAATGTTCAATCGCCAGAAGTGGAACTGACAAAAACGTTCTCATGTATAGCCTTTTTCGCTGTGCAATCTGAATCTGGTTTTTTTTTCCAATTACTTTAATTTTGCC
>NW_013822840.1:0-971 GCF_000517525.1 Limulus polyphemus
CGCTACAGATGAGTATGGTGGTTACAAATTCTGTAACTAGAGTTACACCTAGGTATTCGTGGAGTTGTTGTACCAAATAACGCAAAAGATGAGTATGGTGGTTACAAATTCGGTAACTAGAGTTACACCTAGGTGTTTATGGAGTTGTTGTACCAAGTAAGGCTTAAGATGTGTATGGTGGTTATAAATTCTGTAAGTTGAGTCACACCTAGGTGTTCATGGAGTATTTGTACCAAATAACGCTAAAGATGAGTATGGTGGTTATAAATTCGGTAACTAGAGTTACACCTAGGTGTTCGTGGAGCTCTTGTACCAAATAACGCTAAAGATGAGTATGGGGCTACACATTCAGTAACTAGAGTTACACCTAGGTGTTCAAAGAGTAGTTGTACCAAGTAAGACTAAAGATGAGTATTGTGGTTATAAATTCGGTAATTAGAGTGACACCTAAGTGTTCATAGAGTAGTTGTTCCAAGAAAGGCTAAAGCTGAGTAAGGTGGTTATAAATTCGGAAACTAGAGATAACCATCCAACTGATCTTTAGCCTTACTTGGTACAACACTCGATAAACACCTAGGTGTAACTCTAGTTACCGAATTTATAACCAACATACTCATCTTTAGCGTTATTTGGTACAACTACTCCATGAACACCTAGGTGTGACTCCAGTTACAGAATTTATAACCACCATACACATCTTTAGCCTTATTTGGTACAACTACTCCATAAACACCTAACTGTAACTCTAGTTACCGAATTTGTAACCACCATACTCATCTGTAGCTTTTCTTGGTACAAGAACTCCATGAACACCTAGGTGTAACTATAGTTACCGAATTTATAACCACCATTCTCATCTTTAGCGTTATTTGGTACAACAGCTCCACGAACAACTAGGTGTAATACTTGGTTCAACTACTCCATGAACAATTAGGTGTAACTCTAGTTACTGAATTTAGGCTAAAGATGAA
>NW_013822841.1:0-493 GCF_000517525.1 Limulus polyphemus
AAACACTGAATGTTTGGTATTGGCTAATGGTTAGATGAATTTAATCTAACCATTAGCCAGTAACAAACATTGTTTGTCTAATCATTATTCAATACCAAACATTGTTTATTGAACCTTTAGCCAATATCTACCATTAATCATCTAACCCTTAGCCAATACCAAACATTGTTCATCTAACCATTAGTCAATACCAAACATTGTTCATCTAACCTTTTGCCAATACCAAACATTGTTCATCTAACCATTAGCCAGGAACAATCATTGTTTGTCTAATCATTAGTCAGTACCAAACATTGGTTATTGAACCTTTAGCCAATATCTACCATTAATCATCTAACCATTAGCCAATACCAAACATTATTCGCCTATCCTTTAGCCAATACCAAAAATTATTCATCTAACCATTAGCCAATAGCAAACATTATTAATCTAACCATTAGCCAATACCAAACATTGTTCATCTCACCATTAGCCATAACCGAACATTGTTACT
>NW_013822842.1:0-454 GCF_000517525.1 Limulus polyphemus
CTCACTTTTAAATAATAGTTACACTTGTTCTGAAATGCCACAATGGTTCTCCAGTAGGAAGACTCACTTTTAAATAATAGTTACACTTGTTCTGAAATGCCACAATGGTTCTCCAGTAGGAAGACTCACTTTTAAATAATAGTTACGCTTACTCTGAAATGTCACAATGGTTCTCCAGTAGGAAGTCTCACTTTTAAATAATAGTTACACTTGTTCTGAAATGTCACAATGGTTCTCCAGTAGGATGACTCCCTTTTAAATAATAGCTACACTTGTTCTGAAATGTCACAATGGTTCTCCAGTAGGAAGACTCACTTTTAAATAATAGTTACTCTTATTCTGAAATGTCACAATGGTTCTCCAGTAGGATGACTCCCTTTAAAATAATAGCTACACTTGTTCTAAAATGTCACAATGGTTCTCCAGTAGGAAGACTCCCTTTTAAATAATAGTT
>NW_013822843.1:0-453 GCF_000517525.1 Limulus polyphemus
CCAGAAAAGGTCGGCTTTCAGAGAGGTTTGAGGGACTTTGCTGGCACTGTAATAAAGCTCAATGCTGGAAACTTCAACACAGGAAGATGCCATGGCAGGAAAGGTTGCTATCCAAAAAAAGGTTGTTGGAACTGTGGAGAGCAAGGACATATGAGGAGCCAATGTAAGAAGAATACCACCAATAAGTCAACTTCGGGAAACCAGTAGAGGTTGGTGCTGAGGGACGCCCAGCAACCCCCATCGTGAAAGTCCCAACAGCTAAGTGTAAAATGGCAACCACACATAGTGTCTGCATGACAGGAAAGCTGGATGGCCAAAAGTGCAACCTTGTCATAGATTTTGCATCTCAGTAAACTTTTGTGAGTATCAAGGTGCTGGATCACAATAGAGTACCAGAAGCCATACAGAAGCTCTGTGGTGTGACATGACATTATGCAAGGTTGTGGGGACCAA
>NW_013822844.1:0-454 GCF_000517525.1 Limulus polyphemus
ATATAGTAGAATAAGCAGAAGGTTCTTTTGGTTGAACATGCGAAAAGATATTAAAACGTATTGCCAGACCTGTCTGGATTGCCAGAGACGCAAGACGAGCTCGCACCTACGAGGCGCTCCCTTACAGCGAATGTCGACCTTAACTGCCCCTTTTCAACTAGTTGCTATGGATATACTAGGCCCCTTGCCTACTTCGTATGCAGGAAACAAATACGTGTTGGTGGTCGCAGACTACCTAACGAGATTTCCTGAGGCAATATGCTTATCTGCTCAGAAAGCTGAAACGATAGCTAAAGCTTTCGTGAATCACATAGTGGCTAGACACGGTATACCCCAATATTTATTAACAGATAGAGGTAGTAACTTCGTTTCTAAATTAATGAAAGAAATATGTGAATTACTAGGTGTTAATAAAATCGAAACTACAGCTTATCATCCAGCCGCTAATGGTTTA
>NW_013822845.1:0-514 GCF_000517525.1 Limulus polyphemus
TATTTTGAGTAGAAACGTTGTCCCTTAGATTTGATTGGCAGGATAACTGATGAAAGAATGTATTTTGAGTAGAAACGTTGTCCCTTAGATTTGATTGGCTAGATAACTCGCGAAAGAATGAATTTTGAGTAGAAACGTTGTCCCATAGATGTGATTGGCAAGATAACTGATGAAAGAATGTATTTTGAGTAGAAACGTTGTCCCATAGATTTGATTGGCAAGATAACTTACGAAAGAATGAATTTTGAGTAGAAACGTTGTCCCTTAGATTTGATTGGCAAGATAACTTACGAAAGAATGAATTTTGAGTAGAAACGTTGTCCCATAGATTTGATTGGCAAAATAACTTACGAAAGAATGAATTTTGAGTAGAAACGTTGTCCCATAGATTTGATTGGCAAGATAACTTACGAAAGAATGAATTTTGAGTAGAAACGTTGTCCCATAGATTTGATTGGCAAGATAACTTACGAAAGAATGAATTTTGAGTAGAAACGTTGTCCCATAGATTTGA
>NW_013822846.1:0-453 GCF_000517525.1 Limulus polyphemus
GTCTGATTATTACATTACGGTTTTGTCATTATAACAGATACAGTCTTCTGATTATTACATTACGGTTTTGTCATTGTAAGAGATACAGTCTTCTGATTATTACATTACAGCTTTGTCATTATAACAGATACAGTCTTCTGATTATGACATTACGGTTTTGTCATTATAACAGATACAGCCTTCTGATTATTACATTACTGTTTTGTCATTATAACAGATACAGTCTTCTGATTATTACATTACGGTTTTGTCATTATAACAGATACAGTCTTCTGATTATTACATTACGGTTTTGTCCATTATAACAGATACAGTCTTCTGATTATTACATTACAGTTTTGTCATTATAACAGATACAGTCTTCTGATTATTACATTATTGTTTTGTCATTATAACAGACACAGTCTTCTGATTATTACATTACGGTTTTGTCATTATAACAGATACATTCTT
>NW_013822847.1:0-454 GCF_000517525.1 Limulus polyphemus
GGACTACACTTTCAAACATCTTTTAAAGCATAGATAGCTGTGTAGTATGGTTTCTGACGATAATCTCGGAAGAATGGACTACACCTTCTAACATCTTATAAAGCATAGATTACTGTGTAGTATGGTTTCTGACGATAATCTCGGAAGAATGGACTACACCTTCTAACATCTTATAAAGCATAGATTACTGTGTAGTATGGTTTCTGACGATAATCTCGAAAGAATGGACTACACCTTCTAACATGTTATAAAGCATAGATAGCTGTGTAGTATGGTTTCTGACCATAATCTCGGAAGAATGGACTACACCTTCTAACATCTTATAAAGCATAGATAGCTGTGTAGTATGGTTTCTGACCATAATCTCGGAAGAATGGACTACACCTTTAAACATCTTATAAAGCATAGATAGTTGTGTAGTATGGTTTCTGACCATAATCTCGGAAGAATGGAC
>NW_013822848.1:0-454 GCF_000517525.1 Limulus polyphemus
ATTATTAGATCCGTTCCCTTCTTTGTTGTGTGTCACTGGACAATATTATTATTAGATCCGTTCCCTTCTTTGTTGTGTGTCACTGGACAATATTATTATTAGATCCGTTCCCTTTTTTGTCGTGCGTCACTGGACAATATTATTAGATCCGTTCCTTTCTTTGTTGTGTGTCACTGGACAATATTATTAGATCCGGTCCCTTTTTTTGTCGTGCGTCACTGGACATTATTATTAGATCCGTTCCCTTTTTTTTTTGTCGTGCGTCACTGGACATTATTATTAGATCCGTTCCCTTCTTTGTTGTGTGTCACTGGACAATATTATTATTAGATCCGTTCCCTTCTTTGTTGTGTGTCACTGGACAATGTTATTAGATCCGTTCCCTTCTTTGTTGTGTGTCACTGGACAATGTTATTAGATCCGTTCCCTTCTTTGTCGTGTGTCACTGGACAAT
>NW_013822849.1:0-454 GCF_000517525.1 Limulus polyphemus
GATAATGCCATATCTGGAGAATATGGTGGGGTGTGGGGGGGGGAATTCTCAACTCAACTCCATAATCTTGTGTTGCGTTAAACATGCTACATGTAGACGAGTGAAGGGAGTTTCTGAAGAATGGCTTGATTTAAACGTGTCAGTTGCTGACTATAGATATTTGCATTGACAGTTCGCTGTGGATTGAGGAGTTCAAAATGAATTACTCCTTTGATGTCCCACCAAATGCAAAGCATCACTTTCTGTGGATGGTATCTAGGTTTTGGGGCCAAAAATGGTTTTTATCTAGGACTGAGCCTTTGTTTTTGGCGTTTAATATTCGCATAGAGAATCCATTTTTCATTACCATAAATAGTTCTGTCCATAAATAGTTCACGCGCATTATGCACCACAAGAGTCGAAGCAACGTTCCCACTTTGGAAACGATGATCATCGGAGACTTCGTGAGGCACCC
>NW_013822850.1:0-654 GCF_000517525.1 Limulus polyphemus
TAGTAGATGACCAAAGTAATAAGTTTTCTGGTTGAATGTCCCAACTCATTTGTTTATCTATTTAATCTAGTAGATGACCAAAGTAATAAGTTTTCTGGTTGAATGTTCCAACTCATTTGTTTATCTATTTAATCTAGTTGATGACCAAAGTAATAAGTTTTCTGGTTGAATGTCCCAACTCATTTGTTTATCTATTTAATCTAGTAGATGATATTACACCGATTTACATAATCATGACAACATTTCCGTCAGGGTAGAAATAGTTCAGACACGAACAGGACGAACTGTTTATTTGTTGTTAAGCACAAAGCTACACGATAGTCTATCTGTGCTGTGCCCGTTAGGGGTATCGAAACCGTGTTTTTAGCGTTACAAACCTTCGTACTTACCGCTGAACCACTGGGAGGGGAGGGGGCAGGATGAACTGAAACAAAATACTGGTACTATTTTATAATTGACTGATTTTGTTTTAGTGCAAAGCTGCATAATGGGCTTTCTGCACTAAACATATTTGCCATGGGGATTTAACTCCAAACTAGCAGAGACCCGCAAAACATTTCCGGCCAAATTAGTATCTTTATCGTAACAGTACTTCTTTAAATATAACATTTCTAGCACAATACAAACTAATTGTAATCATAGACAACTAAATGT
>NW_013822851.1:0-451 GCF_000517525.1 Limulus polyphemus
GATTGATTTGATAAGGGATTTTGTATTTAAATAAGCTGATAATGTTGTATAATACAATAGGAGGCTGCTATAGAAAAGTAGCGGTTTTATTACATACATTTGTATGAATGGAGGATTCTCTAGTCAGTAACAATTTTAGTGTCACGCAATCGTTTTGTGTTGTCGGTAAAATTATTAATACGTGGGATCGTAGGTCATTATTACATATATTTTGTAGTCGATAACATTTTGAACAAGTGGACTGGGATAATTCTGTGTTTTAATAACAATTTGAACATATTAACTGGAAAAACGAAAGACTACTTCTGTCTTTAGTAACAAATTTAAAACGTAGACAGGGATAACTGGAGACTACTTCTATGTTTAGTAACAATCTGAACACTTACAGGGATCTGGGATAACTGGAGACTACTTCTATGTTTAGCAACAATCTGAACACTTATAGGGATCT
>NW_013822852.1:0-454 GCF_000517525.1 Limulus polyphemus
TTAATCTAGTTATACTTAAAGCACTGATAGTATTGTTAACCCTATATGATTTGTTAATCTAGTTATACTTAAAGCACTGATAGTATTGTTAACCCTATATAATTTGTCTTCCAGACAAGCACGTTATTGTGATAGATACTAAAAGTTGTGGTGTGACGTTAAAGCCGAAATTAAAGATAATATAAACAATAAACTTAGCGAAACATAATTCTTGAAAAAAATAACTGTTGTGCTTAATTCTAATTAATTAGATTCAGTACCAAACTCACTTCGGTGTAATTAAAGTATTTGGAAGTTTTAAATGTACATCGTAGCTAGGCCTAATTTGTATACACGTGTTTCATGAAAGGGCGAGTTTCTTCCATGTCATACAACATGTGGAGACCATGTTTAGTTGACCTACTCGACTACTTGCATGTCATCAATTTGATCCAGTTCACACCACAACAGATCC
>NW_013822853.1:0-454 GCF_000517525.1 Limulus polyphemus
CAGCATCATTTGTTCTGTTGTTCATTTCGTTCCAACTGAAATGTCCTGGACGGTGATAACGCCAAAGCCTGTTGGCATGCACCACCTTTGGCTTACCTCGCCGACCATATTTTATTCGGAAAGTCACGTCTGAGAGACGATCCACTATGTCATGTGGGCCCTCCCATGGAGAAGACAACTTAGGAGACTTCTCTTTGGTCTTCCTGGTACAAAGTTGACTTCAGTAGATTTCTTATCATAACATTGCTTCATGGAATCAGCAGACGTTTTTAAGTTTGAACGCACTTGATGATATATATCATCCATCCTTTCATATAACACATTCACGAACTCTGGCACATTTTCAGGCAACTCTTAGTAAGGTGGGCGTCCTGTTATCAGGTCCACTGGTCTTGCTGGAGTGTATCCAGTGGCTTCATGCTCTTCTGTTCTATAGGACATCAACAGTCGAGGG
>NW_013822854.1:0-445 GCF_000517525.1 Limulus polyphemus
CAAGACAAAAGCATACAAACAAACAATGTTTAAGCAGATATATGTTAGAAATGTAAATAAATTATGGATTTTGAAAACTTAAAAATTTGTGGATGTATGTTTGACCAAATATATCTCAAGCAAAAACCTCCAGCAAAAAAAAAAAAAAAAGATTCCTCTTTACATACATGTAAGTTAAATAGCCAGGTCAGAGACCAGTTAGGCCTCAGGTATTGTTTGCTTCTAATTTTAAACTATTGACTAGATGAGGGCAGCTAACCAGAACAATTTGTCGTTACGAAATATTTGTTTGATTTTTTAACGGGATTAATTGTCACTTTTATAACGCAACAGAGCACAGATAGATATTGTGTAGCTCAGTACTAAGAAGTCCAACAATAAGCCAACATTCTAAATTTTACGTATAGAAAAATACCTCTTTTTGTTATTCATAAAAAACGTAAGT
>NW_013822855.1:0-454 GCF_000517525.1 Limulus polyphemus
GTAAAGCCAGTCACAGTTTTGCTACAGCTGGCCATATTTCCTCTTAGATTGATATTCTTCGCACTCCACAAGGTTAAAAACGTGTTAATTAACAATTATGAATTGATTATTTTAATATACCTTTCCCCCCTCCATTTGTGATGGAATTTGGGTCGTGACACTTCTACGACCCTCTTCCACTGTGACGACCCTAAACTCTGGTGGGCCGTCGCTGCTGCATACCTTATCTAAAACTAAATATTTTCTAAATAAAATATATAGCTACAACATTTCTGCCTCACTTTCGCCTAGAGTCGCCATCATTTTCGCCATCTCCTACTTGCACGATTCTTGACACTCCTTATAGTCAGCTTCAAGGTTGGCTACTCTATCACGCAGTGTTGGCTATAATTCGATACTTTTCATCAGCCATCACCGTGATTGCCTATCCGATGCTCTAAACTGAGCTTGGTGC
>NW_013822856.1:0-452 GCF_000517525.1 Limulus polyphemus
GCTGATTAAGTCGATGGTCAATGTATTCTCCTTGTGTAAAAGACAAAAAGTTGTCCTTTAACGTATCTAATTCGCTTTTAAATTTTCTAATGTTTTCCATTTGTACTTCTTGCCACTGTTGCAGTCTCTCTTCTTGTTTCTTTTCTCGTTCTTCTTGTTAATTTTCTTTCTCCTCTAACAACTGCTGTAATTTCTCTTCTTGTTTACTTTCTTTCTCCTCCAACACCTCCTGTAATCTCTCTTGTTTATTTTGCTGTTCGAGCTGCCATTGTTGTAGGTTTTCTTGCCACTGCTGTAATCTTTTTTCTTGTTTCTTTTCTTTTTCCTCTAACAACTGCTGTAATCTCTCTTCTTGTTTCTTTCTTTTCCTCTAACAACTGTTGTAATTTCGCTTCTCGTTCTTCTTGTTTCTTTTCTCGTTCATTTTCTCGTTCTTCTTGTTTCTTTTGCTG
>NW_013822857.1:0-453 GCF_000517525.1 Limulus polyphemus
AATTACTCATTACCCTGTTCCGTCACGCTGTGAGCGTCTTATATATACCAGACTACCCCAATCTAGTAGTCTCCCGATAATTCATGAAGGTTCGAGAAGGACGTGGCGTGATACTAGTGACGTGACCTCGCTGACGCAACAATACCTTCGGTGTATAGGACGCAAGCAGATTTTGACATCAAATTTTGGAGTAAAAAAAAGTGCGTCTTATACACCGAAAAATACGGTAGTTTCAACAAAAATTCTGTACGAACACTACAACAGAATTATCTAAGGATGAACGCTTTTACGCCCTTTCCTTGCTCACGATAGAAAGGACATTGCTTAGGCAAGTAGATTATGAAGATGTAATTAGAGATTTTGCTTCCGCCAAAGCAAGGGAAAAACGATTTTAGGGTAATGTTTTGGCATGCTTCCGTAATGTTGTACAATAACTATATTGTTTTTTATGTA
>NW_013822858.1:0-453 GCF_000517525.1 Limulus polyphemus
CATATACTACCAAGTGGATTAAAGTGTAGTTGTCGTAGCCATATATTACCATGTGGACAGTTTAGTTGTCGTAACCATATATTACCATGTAGACTATAGTTTAGTTGTCGTAACCATATATTACCATGTGGACAGTTTAGTTGTCGTAACCATATATTACCATGTAGACTATAGTTTAGTTGTCGTAGCCATATATTACCATGTAGACTATAGTTTAGTTGTCGTAGCCATATATTACCATGTGGACAGTTTAGTTGTCATAACCATATATTACCATGTAGACTATAGTTTAGTTGTCGTAACCATATATTACCATGTAGACAGTCTAGTTGTCCTAACCATATACTGTCATGTAGACTACAGTTTAGTTGTCGTAACCATTTATTACCATGTAGACTATAGTTTAGTTGTCGTAACCATATATTACCATGTAGACAGTCTAGTTGTCCTAAC
>NW_013822859.1:0-426 GCF_000517525.1 Limulus polyphemus
AGGTTAGTTAGAATAAAGAAAGACGGAAAATGTAAAAAAATCGGACGAAGTAGTATAAGTTAGAAATAAGTTAGAATTAAGTAGTTATGGCTACTGCTGGGGTAGATACGACTAAGAAAGAGGATGGCGCATGCCCTAGAGCCGATAGGCGGGCCATCGCCGATCATGAAGCCGCAGCGGGACAACCCGCACCGATAGGGTCCCGCGGCGCGACACACTTAACAAGTGCCATACCATTGTATCACGGCACTGCAGGCGAAGACGTCGAGAGTTTTATAGATGCGTTAGAGGAAGCAGCAAGAATATCAGGCTGGACGGACACCCAGAAAGCTGATATACTGCGTTTAGAACATCACATAAGCCCTAATATAATGTTTAGCCTCTCCTTTGTGTTGTTTCACGAAGGATAATCTATACTTAGTGCGT
>NW_013822860.1:0-1240 GCF_000517525.1 Limulus polyphemus
GATACTGAAATTAAAAAAAATAGGTTAAACAATCGACAAGTTTTCTTATTTTTATTATAAGAGGATGACGTTTCAAGCTAGCACTCTTCTTTAATTTTTGTATAGTATAGTGGGTAAACTCGCGCTTTGCGAAACAAGCACATTTAAACTTTATACCTAATGAAACAAGCACATTTAAACTTTATATCTAATTGTTGATTTTTAGGCGCCTATTGGAATCTCTATCGATATGTAATAATATTTCGTTATTTTTAACCCACGGAAAGGTAAAGAATTAATATAATGTGTTTCCTTGCATGTTTGTTTGTTACTGATTTAATTGACTTTAATCTTATAAACGTTTTAGTTTTGCACTTGTATAGAACAATGCGTCATTCACTTTCGCACTTTTGTAAATGGAAAAGTACCACTGTTCAATAATGTCTATTTTGGGTTCCTAATGCATGTACGTAAAATAATAACAAAGAATTATTGTATATGGTATTATAGCTATTGCATCCTGCCTTTACCAGCTATAAAAAACATTACAGCAAGTGCGTTGTTCTCTAAAGATCTTTTTTCATTATACTTATTTTAAGATTTTTTTCCCAGCATAAAATATCTATATATTGTTAGAACGATCCTTTCTTGGAAAAAGAGATTATACATTATTTATAAATTACACCAAACACTTGTTTTACTCACATTATTAATATTATTACATCGTGCATTAACTATTTTAATTAACCCTTCTTTAACTGTTAAAAGGGGATATATTATAATACAATCCACTTACTTTTACAATCTACATAATTAAAAGAACAACTCGTGTCAGTCAGTTCGTGCATGTATGCATGCTCGCTCACCTGGAAACACAATATTCCTATTGGATTGATTTGAAAGAAATATGTGAAAGATAGTGATTCAATGTATAGCAATACAGGGGTGGAACAATTCACTATATTGTCACTGTTATGATATTTTTCCTACTCTTCTTTTCGTAAGACAAAATAAGTTAATCTTTAGAATAATCTTGTAAGCTTCAATAAAACCACCCTCCAAGGATAGATAGGATTACAGCCTGTGATCTCTTTGTGCTAGATTCTGAAGATAATAAAACAAGAGAACACAAGCTTAAGATTTGGAAATGACAGGCTAGGCTCCAGTTAAGACAATTATATTTACATGACAGGGTGATTGACTTAAAGAATGAGCTGCTGTCAGCAGTAGTTGAGGTCAACACTTTTCACTAGTTTAAGAT
>NW_013822861.1:0-449 GCF_000517525.1 Limulus polyphemus
ACATGCAGTCTAGGATGAGTCATTTCTAGACAAAGTCATGCAGGTTAACATAGTCATTTCTAGACAAAGTCATGCAGGTTAACATAGTCATTTCTAGACAAAGACATTCAGTCTAGGATGAGTTATTTCTAGACAAATACATGCAGTCTAGGATGAGTCAATTCTAGACAAAGACATTCAGTCTAGGATGAGTCATTTCTAGACAAATACATGCAGTCTAGGATGAGTCAATTCTAGACAAAGACATGCAGTCTAGGATGAGTCATTTCTAGACAAAGACATGCAGTCTAAGATATTAATTTCTAGACAAAGTCATGCAGGTTAACATAGTCATTTCTAGACAAAGACATTCAGTCTAGGATGAGTCATTTCTAGACAAATACATGCAGTCTAGGATGAGTCAATTCTAGACAAAGACATGCAGTCTAGGATGAGTCAATTCTAGACAA
>NW_013822862.1:0-454 GCF_000517525.1 Limulus polyphemus
AAAGGACATCCATTTCAAAAGTCTTGCAAAAGAGAGCATCTTTGTATTGAAATATGAGGAAAAACAATTTTTTTTCAAAATTTGGATATAAACATGGGCTATAGCCTTGTCTTTTCGGTGAAAATATGAATTTTTTTGGAAAATGGAAAAAAGGGCATTTTTGATTCAAGATTAATAGAAAAATATCAGATAGTGCTTAATACGTCGGAAAACTCACAGTTCAGACACTATAGCATTAACTAAAAATATTATATATATAGTGAAAAGCTGAAACAAATTGAACTTTGCATAACCCAGAGTAAAAACAATCGAAATGTTGGAGTTTATTTTATAAGAAGACGTCACGGCCTTTAAATATTCGGATTTTACTTGAATAATCTTATTTTTAAAGCTATTCTTTATTACAATGTAACTGAAGACTAAAAAAATACATTAAAATCAAACGTAGCCGACG
>NW_013822863.1:0-454 GCF_000517525.1 Limulus polyphemus
AGTACATAGTATTGTTAAATCTTGTGTTTTCTTATTGACAGTACACATAATCGTTAAATCTTGTGGCTTGTTATTGATAGTACACAGTATCGTTAAATCTTTTTGCTTGTTATTGATAGTACACAGTATCGTTAAATCTTATGGCTTATTAATTATAGTACACAGTTTAGTTAAATATTGTGTCTTCTTATTGACAGTACACAGCATTGTTAAAACTTGTGTCTTTTTATTGATAGTACACAGTATCGATAAATCACGTGTCTTCTTATTGACAGTACAAGGCATTGTTAAAACTTGTGTCTTTTTATTGACAATACACAGTATCGTTAAATCTCGTGGCTTGTTAGTGATAGTACACAGTATCGTTAAATCTTCTGGCTTGTTAGTGATATTACACAGTATCGTTAAATCTTGTCTTCTTATTGATAGTACATAGGATTGTTAAATCTTGTGT
>NW_013822864.1:0-454 GCF_000517525.1 Limulus polyphemus
AAGCATCATATACAGTGAGTAGTAGGTACCATTTAAACATCATATACAGTGAGTAGTAGGTACCATTTAAACATCATATACAGTGAGTAGTAGGTTCCACTTAAACATTATATACAGTGAGTAGTAGGTTCCACTTAAACATTATATACAGTGAGTAGTAGGTTCCACTTAAACATTATATACAGTGAGTAGTAGGTACCACTTAAGCATTATATACCGTGAGTAGTAGGTACCACTTAAGCATTATATACCGTGAGTAGTAGGTACCATTTAAGCATAATATACAGTGAGTAGTAGGTACCATTTAAGCATAATATACAGTGAGTAGTAGGTACCATTTAAACATTATATACAGTGAGTAGTCGGTACCATTTAAACATAATATGCAGTGAGTGGTAGGTACCATTTAAACATAATATGCAGTGAGTGGTAGGTACCATTTAAACATAATATG
>NW_013822865.1:0-454 GCF_000517525.1 Limulus polyphemus
CGAATAATCGTCCTGCATTTAGGGGCCAAAGAAGGACCCGCACAGACACCAGAGGCTGGTGCCCGAGGAGGTTGACCCAGGCAGTCACTGGATGGAACAGTGGGGACAGAGATTGGAGTAGATGTAGACTGATCAACTCTATTATCCATGGAGGGCAGAAGACCCCGCACATGGCGTGAAAAAGGCTCAGATGGAGGCACGGAAAGGTCCGTCTGCACTCCCACTGTACCAGTGGAGCGTAGTGCAGAGGCATATGTCCGTGATGTAGGAAGGAACAATAGGTTCCGAGCCTCAGGATAAGAGATGTTATTTAGAGTCTTCAAACGCTGTACCTCTTTCTTCTCCACCCACTTAGGGCAAGACCTAAAGTAGGAGGGGTGGGAACCACTACAATTAACACAGTGAGAGTCCATTTTGCACTCGTAGGAGTCATGGTCCTTGCCACCACAACGAG
>NW_013822866.1:0-454 GCF_000517525.1 Limulus polyphemus
ACAAAAATTCCCGAAATTCAAAACTAAATCAAACCTAATAACCCGAGCGAAGAATACACACATTCAATTTGCCATTTATAATATATCAACCTAATAATCCGAGTGAAACCGGATACTTTCGCTAATAAAACAAACAAACTTATAAATGTGGTCATTTGAGTAACTTTCATTATCGGGTGACATATTCAAATCAGTAGTTCTGTTCGTTAAAAGTACTACTTTACGAACAGAGTAAGAGCGTAACACAATCTAAATCATACTGAAATATTTGTAAAGTCTCAATTGAACAATTCTTTGGTAAAAAAATCAAGATTTAAAAACAAAACTTAGTGTGAATAAACGTATACATGACGTCTGCTCACTTGAGACGAAAAAACATCTATCGACTTTATACAGTACTGAACTATCGAGAACACAGTATTTCTAATTTCAACAGGAAAACCCGATTCCTAGT
>NW_013822867.1:0-1171 GCF_000517525.1 Limulus polyphemus
TTAGAGTTACACCTAGGTGTTCATGGAATAGTTGTTCCAAGAAAGGTTAAAGATGAGTATGATGATTATAAATTCGGAAACTAGAGTTACACCTAGGTGTTCATGGAGTAGTTGTACCAAGTAAGGCTAAAGATTAGTATGGTATTTATAAATTCAGTAACATCTTTAGTCTTACTTCGTACAACTACTCAATAAAAACCTAGGTGTAACAATAGTTACCGAATTTATAACCACCATACTCTTCTTCAGCCTTACTTTGTACAACTACTCCATGAACACCTAGGTGTAACTGTAGCTCCACGAACAGCTAGGTGTAGCTATAGTTACCGAATTTATAACCACCACACTCATCTTTTTTCTTACTTGGTAAACTACTCCATGAACACCTAGGTGTAACTCTAGTTACAGAATTTATGACCACTATACTCATCTTTAGTCTTACTTGGTACATCTACTCCATGAACACTTAGGTTTAACTGTCGTTACAGAATTCATAACCACCATTTTCATCTTTAGCATTAGTTTGTACAGCTACTCCATGAACACTTAGGTGTAACTCTAGTTACCGAATTTATAACCACCATACTCATCTTTAGCCTTATTTGGAACAATTACTCCCTGAACACTTAGGTTTAAATCTGGTTACCGAATTTATAACCCCCATACTCATCTTTAGCGTTATTTGGTACAACAACTCCACGAACACCTAGGTGAAATTATAGTTACGGAATTTATAACCACCATACTCTGTTGTACCAAATAACGCTAAAGATGAGTATGGTGGTTATAAATTCGGTCGAATACCTAGGTGTAACTCTATTTACCTAATTTATAACCACCGTACTCATCGTTAGCCATACTTGGTACAATAACTCAAGGAACACCTAGGTGTAACTATAGTTTGGAGTAGTTGTACCAAGTAAGGCTAAAAATGAGTATGGTGGTTATAAATTCGGTAACTAGAGAAACACCTAGGTGTTCCTTGAGTTATTGTACCAAGTATGGCTAACGATGAGTACGGTGGTTATAAATTAGGTAAATAGAGTTACACCTAGGTATTCGTGGAGTAGTTGTACCAAGTAAGGCTAAAGATGAATATGGTGGTTATAAATTCTGTAACTAGAGTTACACCGAAGTGTTCATGAAGTAGTTGTACCAATTAAGGATAAAG
>NW_013822868.1:0-1626 GCF_000517525.1 Limulus polyphemus
AAGTCAAGAAACAACCAAAAAAAACCAACTTCGAAGAGCGATCTACTCCAAGTTTTGAAGCAAGAGTGGGTGAAAATTCCACAATCTAAAATTGATGAGATGATTCTCACGATGCCCCAAAGGATCAACGAACTCCACAAAGCAAAAGGAAGATCTACTAGATATTGATTAAATTATAAATATATCAATTCGTGTGAATATGACAGAAAAATTTCATTTTTTCTGAAAAGGTGGTGTCTAATTACTTATGACCACGCTGTGTATGTACACACACAAACACATAAGATGTACAGCAATGAAAATAAGTAGGTTATGGCTAGTGATTCAATACTGACACATACACTAACATGAACATTGAAATTCAGAAATATACACAAAATTTTATTCATAATTATAAAGTTTTTTGTCCATTAATTGTTCATTGTGTTTTCAATTTATTTTTTAGGCTTTGTAGAAAAGCTTCTTTTAGAAAGAAAAGGAAACCAGTTACAGTTTTTTTAAATCAAGTTTTACATCTAAGATTAATATTAAAAAATTATACAGATAATTATCTGACATCTTGATAAGACTTGACAAAATTATTAGAGAAACATATTAAAAACTATGGTCAGTTTAAACCTCTATTTTTCTATGGAGAGTTGTAACAGTTAGCTACCACAGTAGTTTGTACTTCAACACAATTTCTGGAATACTTGATGATATTTGTTGGTAATATTTTTCCTAGGCAATTTCATCATGTGCATTGTTTTTGGCTGCAAAAGTTGAAGAACAACCAAGGAAGCTTGAGCATGTGATAAATGTTGCTCATAAATGTCTTCACCGTGATGCTCCTGCTCTTGATACCAAGAGTGAGGTATGCTCTTGTTCAGTGTAGATGTTTCCTGTGTATAATGTAGAACAAGATTGATTAATGGAACAGATTTTAATGATATTGTTGAAATGTTTTATTGAGGTGATTTTAACTGCTTTTGTATAGTGTATTTTGTAACTTTTGGGTCTGTTTCATATAAATAAAAAAATCATAAAAAAATGTAAATATTTACATAAAATATTTTTTACTTATCTAGCAAATATGTATGAGGCTCTAAGACTGCTTGAACAAATTTCAGAGTGTTGTTGCTTATGTGATAGAAAGATAATAATTATTATGCACATTATATAACATATTTTGTTGTTGAAGATCAAAGAGAGTCCAAAATGTTAACTGTTTTGCTGTGTGAAAACAAATCTCACTTTATACACTTCACAAAATTTACATTTTCAAATAGCAATTGAACTAAACATTGAGAATTTTCATGCAGTGTGCATGATGAGTTGTGATGCTGAATTTAGCATCATCAGCAGTACCTTACAGTATACTAGATTAAAGTGTATTTAAAATGTTTTGTGTTTGTCTTTAAGAATATTATGATGTCCTATCAGTTTTAATATCTTAATACTTTTCAAAATTCTTGAATGATTTAATAGTTAAAAGCCAAAGTTCACAGGTGGCAGTTTTGTGGAGAACATTGTATTTTATATATATGTATGTGTGTGTGTGTGTGTATGTATATATTAGGTCATCAAGAAATTAATGTCGCTTTTTTTAGATGAAAAAACCCGAACAACTAATATATATACAAAAAC
>NW_013822869.1:0-451 GCF_000517525.1 Limulus polyphemus
CATATTACCAAAGAGATCGAGCAGCTATAAAATAACATATGGGTAACATAAAAGTCCCTTTTACCTACCTCTCTCTATTAACTACGAATTGTCTCTATCCCGATATATATATAACTTCGTTATAACAAATAACATAAACATTTAATGTCCTTTTCTTTTTACTAATAGGGCTACTTCTTTTATCCTTGTCTCCAACGGCTGGAGTAGCCCCCAGTTGAGAAGAACTAACTATGTAAACTTTTCCATATGTTTTCTTCTAGTAACATGACATTGTAGGATTTTTAGTGTAACACAATTAACTACAACAAAAAACAAAAAAAAAGTATAAAAAAATTAGTGTATATGTAAATACTAACTTCTCCTTCATGCTAAATGGCAGTGATGAAGGTATCTAGTTCAACTAAATCAGATCAGGGAATTTGGGGGCATATCATCTGCTTATGGCGCCCCC
>NW_013822870.1:0-1014 GCF_000517525.1 Limulus polyphemus
AAAGATGGTTGACTGTTATATAATTATATATCTATCGGTGTTATCAGTTAGTTTGTCGTCGTATACATTTATATAATCAATTGATAGGTTAAAAATGGTTGACTGTTATAAATTTATGTATCTATCTGTAACATCAGTTATTTAGCCGTCATGTACTTTCATGTAATGAAATAACTTGTTAAAGATGGTTGACTGTTATATAATTATGTATCTATCTGTAACATCAGTTATTTATTCGTCATGTACTTCCATATAATGAAATGATTGGTTAAATATGGTTGACTGTTACATAATTATTTATCTATCTGTAACATCAGTTATTAGCCGTAATGTACTACCATATAATCAATTGATTAGTTAAAGATGGTTGACTGTTATATAATTATGTGTTTATCTGTAACATCAATTCGTTAGTCGTCATGTACTTCCATATAATCAAATGATTGGTTAACAATGGTTGACTGTTTTTAAATTATCTATATATCTGTAGCATCAGTTAGTTAGCCGTCATGTACTTCCATATAAGCAATTGATTGGTTAAAGATGGTTGACTGTTACATAATTTTGTATCTATCTTTAACATCAGTTGATTATATGGAAGAACATAACGGTTAACTAACTGGTGCTACAAATAGACACGTAATTATATAACAGTCAACCATCTTTAACCAATCATTTCAATATATGGAAGTACATGACGGCTAACTAATCAATTGGTTAAAGATATTTGACTGTTATATAATTATATATCAATCCATAGCATCAGTTAGTTAGCCGTCATGTAGTTCCATATAATGAAATGATTGGTTAATATTTGGTTGACTGTTATATAATTATGTATCCATTTGTAACATGAAATGATTGGTTAAAGATGGTTGAATGATATATAATTATGTATCTATCTTTAACATCAGTTATTTAGCCGTCATGTACTTCCATATAATCAATTGATTGGTTAAAGATGTTTGACTGTTATATAATTATGTATCTATCTGTAGCATCAGTTAGTTAGCC
>NW_013822871.1:0-453 GCF_000517525.1 Limulus polyphemus
AGGACAATTCTTATCACCTCCCTTGAAAAGAGGAGTTACATTAGCTAACTTCCAATACTCTGGTAGCTGCCCACTATTCAAGGACTGACAAAAATAGTAGCAAGTGGTTCACATGTCCAATCTTTAACCTCCTTCAAAACTCTTGGGGAAATATTATCTGGCCCAGGAGCCTTATAATTTTTTACACTTCGTAATGTTTTCTTAATCATTTTATTTTTTCTCAACCAGATCTTGTTTCCATTTATCAACTGATCAAGATGTGGAATACTGCTTAAATCTTCATTAGTAAAAACTGAAGAAAAAGTAAAATTTAATATCCCAGCCATCTCATAATCATCAGATACTAACCTTCCTTTATCATCCCTCAAGGGTCCTATCCCTATCCTAACATTTTGTTTCCCCTTAATGTATTTAAAGAAATCCTTACTCTTAATTTTTACAGTTTTAGCCAAC
>NW_013822872.1:0-469 GCF_000517525.1 Limulus polyphemus
GTCCGTCTCTAAAAAATACCTTTCATCTATTATCTATCTATAATAAAATACCTACCAGTCACTATCCATCTATAATAAATCACCTACCAGTCACTATCCATCTATAATAAAACACCTAACAGTTACTATCCTTCTATAAAAAACATCTATCAGTCACTATCCATGTATAATAAAACCCCTACCAGTCACTATCCATCTGTATTAAAAGACCTACCAGCCACTATCCATCTGTGTTAAAAGACCTTCCAGTCACTATCCATCTGTATTAAAAAACCTACCAGTCACTATCCATCTATAATAAAAGACCTACCAGTTACCATCTATCTATATTAAAAGATCTACCAGCCACTATCCATCTGTATTAAAAGACCTACCAGCCACTATCCATCTGTATTAAAAGACCTACCAGCCACTATCCATCTGTATTAAAAGACCTACCAGCCACTATCCATCTGTATTAAAAGACCTA
>NW_013822873.1:0-453 GCF_000517525.1 Limulus polyphemus
CCCGCCCGATTTGCATATAAGAGCAATGTTATTATCTTCTCCTATTACTCGCATTTTTCTGAGAAAATAACAAAAAGGAAAACCACTACTCAGGAGAATTACTTCTATATTTCATAATAGTTCCACTTTCCGTCACTATATGGCAGCACATAATGTTTATTTTGTGTAAACTATGACAGTTTGGGACTTTTCACTTCACAAAAATGATATTTGACAAACCAATTTCGCTAAAAATAAGTAAATAAATAAAGAATCAATTAAATGAATATTTAATGTATCAAGCACCCAAAGTATCTTTGCAAGTGAACGATCTGTATACATATTATTGATGTCTTAGTTTAATAACACCAGTATCTTAATCATCAAATCAACACATTATATAGTGGTCTTCCTTCTTTCAAATCTTCAGTGGGGCCGAGCCTGGAGCTGTATGTGTATGCGTGGTATCATATA
>NW_013822874.1:0-454 GCF_000517525.1 Limulus polyphemus
ATACCGAGTTTATAACCCCATAATCATCTTTAGCGTTATTTGGTATAACAACTCCACGAACACCTAGGTGTAACTATAGTTACCTACATTATAACCACCATACTGATCGTTAGCTTTATTAGGTACAACAACTCCACGAACACCTAGCTGTTACTCTAGTTACCGAATTTGTAACCAACATACTCATCTTTAGCCTTACTTGGTACAACTACTCCATAAACACCTAGGTGTAACTCTAGTTACCGAATTTGTAACCACCATACCCATCTTTAGTGTTATTTGGTAGTACAATTCTACGAATATCTAGGTGTAACTCTAGTTACCTAATTTATAACCACCATACTCATCGTTAGCCTTACTTGGTACAACAACTCCACGAACACCTAGGTGTAACTCTAGTTTCCGAATATATAACCACCATACTCATCTTTAGCGTTATTTGGTACAACAATTC
>NW_013822875.1:0-559 GCF_000517525.1 Limulus polyphemus
TGCATTCAAGACTATTAGTTGTAAACGATAAAGTTTTACGACTATCACGACCCGTATGTTTTGTTTTTAGACAAGATTCTGTTTATATCAAACCATATGAGTTCTGATGATACATTTCGTGGAATTATTTTGGTTTTAAATAAATACAACCTTTATTTTAAAGAAGAGGAGTTTGCTGTTATGGGTTAAAATCATTACCATTGGAAACTAGGGTTATTGTGGTAGATCATAACTTGGTTCATTATAATTGAGTATTATATTAGAGCGACGAAAAACTAAAAATCAGCTGACCTAGTCCAAACTTGAGTTACATATCCTTAAAATTAAATCATTGAGACTAGACACCAGCATAAAATACGTTTAAATATTAAATGATGTAATAGCTGTACATTGACGTAAAGTTGTTTGAACAATCAATTAATGAAAAAAAGGAGCAATGATTCTACGAAAATGGTGAAAAACATATAGTAATGTATTAAGTAGCACACAACCTTAAACAAAGATAAAGATATTTCCAGAGTAGCCTGTGACATAACAGCACATTTTACCCCGATGTGTC
>NW_013822876.1:0-454 GCF_000517525.1 Limulus polyphemus
AACAGTGTGACTAGGGGACACAAATATAAATTTTGGCAAGTGAGTTATCTAAGACAGTTATATTTTTCTAACAGGGAATGAGTTGCCTTTAGATGTTGTAGAGACAGTAAATTTAAATGAGTTTAAGAATAAGCTTGATAAGTATGTGAATGATAAGGGCTGGCTTTAAGTGTTTTGTAAGTTAATTTAGTTTAGAGTGTGGAGCCGAGATCGACCAAGAGGTCCCATGTTGTCCTAAAACATTATGTTATGTTAAGTTTAATATCGTTCCACGGTTTTGGACCAGACATAACGTGTTTTATGTTCTTACGGATGTCTAATCATATAAGAAACTATTAGTCCTAAACTGTTATTGCAAGCTACATTTTCATTTTTTAAGTTTGATGTTTCCTGGATGACTTATAACTTACGGTCGAGAAAGTTCGTGAAAATTTAGAATCGAGGAACTTCGTCG
>NW_013822877.1:0-454 GCF_000517525.1 Limulus polyphemus
CGGTGGTTTACGTTCAGGTGTCACGTCTTCATCAGCGTCATTTGTTCTGTTGTCCACTTCATCCCAACTGAAATGTCCTGGACCGTGATAACGCCAAAGCCTGTTGGCATGCACCACTTTTGGCTTACCTCGCCGACCACATTTTATCCAGAAGGTCACGTCTGAGAGGCGATCCACTATGTCATATGGGCCTTCCCATGGAGAAGACAACTTAGGAGACTTCCCTTTGGTCTTCCTGGGATTATACAACCACACCTTGTCTCCTGGTACGAAGCTGACTTCAGTAGATCTCTTATCATAAGTTAACTTCATCGAATCAGCAGACGTTTCCAAGTTTGAACGCACTTGATGGTGGATATCATCCATCCTTTCCGATAACACTTCCACAAACTCTGACATATTCACAGGCAACTGTTCATAAGATGGGCATCCTTTATGCCTGGGTCCCCTTTTT
>NW_013822878.1:0-454 GCF_000517525.1 Limulus polyphemus
TTGGTCTCCGTCTTGTTGGCTTCTGCTTCATGTGGGGTTCATCTGCTTCATCAGTAAATGTCCTATCATCGGTAACAGTCACATCTGTGGTAGTAACTTCATCAAGAGCTTCACCGTTTCCCTCCTCAAAACTGAGTAGAGTTTCTTCTTCGACGGTGGCTTCTTCAGGTGGCACGTCTTCAGCAGCGTCATTTGTTCTGTTTTCCACTTCGTTCCAACTGAAATGTCCTGGACCGTGATAACGCCAAAGCCTGTTGGCATGCACCACTTTTGGCTTACCTCGCCGACCACATTTTATCCAGAAAGTCACGTCTGAGAGATGATCCACTATGTCATATGGGCTCTCCCATGGAGAAGACAACTTAGGAGACTTCCCTTTGGTCTTCCTGGGATTATACAACCATACCTTGTCTCCTGGTAGAAAGCTGACTTCAGTAGGTCTCTTATCATAAGT
>NW_013822879.1:0-452 GCF_000517525.1 Limulus polyphemus
ATCTTGTGTCTTCTTATTGACAGTACACAGTATCGTTAAATCTTGTGTCTTCTTATTGACAGTAAACAGTATTGTTAAATCTTGTGTCTTCTTATTGACAGGACACATTACTGTTAAATCTTGTGTTTTATTACTGACAGTACACATTATTTTGAATATGGTGTCTTCTTCTTGAGAGTACACAGTATTGTTAAATCTTGTGTGTTCTTATTGATAGTACACAGTATTTCTAAATCTTGTGTCTTATTATTGACAGTACACAGTATAGTTAAATCTTGTGTCTTCTTATTGACAGTACACAGTATTTTTAAATCTTGTCTCTTTTTTATTGACAGAACACAGTATTGTTAAATCTTATGTCTACTTATTGAGAGTACACAGTATTGTTAAATCTTGTGTCTTCTTATTGACAGTACACAGTATAGTTATATCTTGGTCTTCTTATTGACAGT
>NW_013822880.1:0-712 GCF_000517525.1 Limulus polyphemus
TTAGTGTACTTAGACAGACCTGAATACTACACTAACAGCGGTAACGTTAACTTTAGTGTACTTAAGCAGACCTGAATACCACACTAACAGCAGTAACATAAACTTTAGTGTACTGAAACAGACCTGAATACCTCACTAACACTAACAGCAGTAACATAAACTTTAGTGTACTGAAACAGACCTGAATACCTCACTAACACTAACAGCAGTAACATAAACTTTAGTGTACTAAAACAGACCTGAACACCACACTAACAGCAGTAACATAAACCTTAGTGTACTAAAACAGACCTGAATACCTCGCTAACAGCAGTAACATAAACTTTATTGTACTTAAACAGACCTGAATACCACACTAACAGCAGTAACATAAACTTTAGTGTACTAAAACTGGCTTAAATACCTCACTAACAGCAGTAACATAAACATTAGTGTACTTAAACAGACCTGAATACCACACCAACAGCAGTAACATAAACTTTAGTGTACTAAAACTGGCTTAAATACCTCACTAACAGCAGTAACATAAACTTTAGTGTACTTAAACAGATCTGAATACCACACTAACAACAGTAACATAATCTTTAGTGTACTTAAACAGACCTGAATACCACACTAACAGCAGTAACATAAACTTTAGTGTACTAAAACAGACCTGAATACCACACTAACAGCAGTAACATAATCTTTAGTGTACTTAAACAGACCTGAA
>NW_013822881.1:0-453 GCF_000517525.1 Limulus polyphemus
GTGACCTTCCAATCTTTTATCCTACCCCAAATTATCTTCTCTGACATAGGGGTATTGTAGTTGATTTAAGTGCTGTGACATGCAGATCAACTGATGTAGCAACACTTACTGGAATCTGGCCTTTGTTGTTTCCAGTCGTCATTTTATCGAAGTTAACTACACACTTCCTCGGTTGTAAATTGTCCAATCCTAATATGCATTGGTCTTCAATGTCAGCCAAGTATACTTTCTGTCTGTTCTTCATGCCCATCAGCTCGATAGTTACCCACACTGGTTCCCACAACCTTGCAGAATGTCCTGTCACACCACAGAGCTTCTATACAGCTTCTGGTACTCCTTTGTTATCCAGCGCCTTGATGCTCACAAGGGTTTGCTGAGATGCAGAATTTCTGACAAAGTTGCACCTTTGGCCATCCAGCTTCCCTGTCACGTAGATACTATGTGTGCTTGCCA
>NW_013822882.1:0-704 GCF_000517525.1 Limulus polyphemus
GTGCAAGAAAGACTAAAAAGACAGTTATGAAAGTCATTATAATCTAGTGTAAGAAAGACTAAAAAGACCGTTTTCGAAGTACAAAAAATGTAGTCTAAGTAGGCTTAAAAAGACAGTAATGAAAGTTGACAAAATCTAGTAGAAGAAAAACTAAAAACCCGTTATGAAAGTCACGAAAATGAAGTGGAAAAAGGGCTAAAAATACCGTTATGAAAGTCGAAAAAATCTAGTTTAAGAGGGATTAAAAAGACCATTATAAAAGTTATTAAAATATAGTGTAAGAAAGACTAAAAATACCGCAATCAAAGTCGAAAAAATCTAGTCTAAGAAGGCCTAAAAAGAAAGTTATGAAAGTCGACAAAATCTAGTAGAAGAAAAACAAAATACCCGTTTTCAAAATCTACAAAATCTAGTGGAAAACGGACAAAAAAGACACTTATCAATGTGAACAAATCTTGTTGAAGGAGGACTAAAATATCGTTATAACAGTCGAAAAAATATACTGGAAGAATGACTAAAAAGACCGTTATGAAATTTAACAAAATCTTGCGGAGGAAGGACTAAAAATAACGTTATCAATATCGACAAAATTTAGTTTAAGAAGGATTAAAAAGGACATTATAAAAGTTATTAAAATATAGTAACAGAAAGGCTCAAATGACCGTTATAAAAGTCGAAAACATCTAGTCTATGAAGGCTTAAAA
>NW_013822883.1:0-454 GCF_000517525.1 Limulus polyphemus
AGGGCAGCTTTCAGAGAAGTTTGAGGGATTTTGCTGGCACTGTAACAAACCTGGGCACAAGAGAGCTCGATGCTGGAAACTTCAACATAGGGGAGATGTCATGGCAGGAAAGGCTGCTACCCAGAAAGGTTGTTGGAACTGTGGGGAGCAAGGACATCTGAGGAGCCAGTGTAAGAAAAATACCACCAATAAGTCAGCTTTGGGAAACCAGCAGTGGTTGGTGCTGAGGGATGCCCACCAACCCCATTGTGAAAGTCCCAACAGCCAAGTGTAAAATGGCAAGCACACATAGTGTCTATGTGATAGGAAAGCTGGATGGCCAAAATTGCAACTTTGTCATAGATTCTGCATCTCAGCAAACCCTTGTGAGTATCAAGGTGATAGATCACAAAGGAGTACCAGAAGCCACACAAAAGCTCTGTGGTGTGACAGGACATTCTGCAAGGTTGTGGGA
>NW_013822884.1:0-551 GCF_000517525.1 Limulus polyphemus
ATTAGACACGTATTGTGTCGAACGTTTCGAAATTTATCTCTCAATTTAAATATAGACGTAAAACTCTATGAATATGAGCAATGACAAACACAATTAAACTATATATATAACTAGCTTCTAAACTACGAATAACGCCATATCGTTTTGTTATTTTGCAGAATTGTCTATATGTATTTTACATTCTTTAAAATGTATTAGTTTTGTAGGTATCTATTTTTATATTGTTTACATATACCGAAAAATGTGTATGTAGATAAAAAGTTTTATTTAAAAACACTGAGTTTGTAACTTGCAAAAACGGCATCTTTAACGGTGGAATTAATAATAAAGAATACACGAGAGATGATATTATGTTATCCATTGGAAAGGGCGTTATGGTTGATTGTGATAGTGACGTGGGACAGCAAAGAGACAGATGGAGAAATTGATATAATAACAGCTGGTCTTATAGAACAATCTTACAGCAAAGAGACAGATGGAGAAATTGATATAATAACAGCTGATCTTATAGAAATAGAGACAGATAGAGAAATTGATATAATAACAGCTGA
>NW_013822885.1:0-452 GCF_000517525.1 Limulus polyphemus
TTTCTTCTTCAGATTTGGTATGCCATATGAACTGCATTCAGATCAAAGCCGTAACTTTGAATCAGCTGTGTTCCAAGAATGCTGCAAGTTATTTGGCATCCGAAAGACCAGGACAACGCCACTTCACCCACAGTTCGATGGGATGGTAGAAAAGTACAACTGGACGCTGGGACAGGAATTGGCAAAGTTTTGTAATAGCCACCAACATGACTGGGATGTGTTACTCCCTCCACTGTTGATGGCCTATAGAACAGCAAAGCATGAAGCCACTGGATACACTCCAGCAAATCCGATGTTTGGTCGGGAACTTCGGTTGCCAGTGGATCTGTTAACAGGACGCCCACCTTGTGAAGAGTTGCCTGAAAATGTGTCAGAGTTTGTGAAAGTGTTATCTAAAAGGATGGATGATATTCACCATCAAGTGCGTTCAAACGTCTGCTGATTCGATGAAG
>NW_013822886.1:0-743 GCF_000517525.1 Limulus polyphemus
TACTTTCAATAAGAAGACATAAGATTTAACAATATTGTGTACTGTCAATAAGAAGACACAAGATTTAAGGATACTGTGTACTGTCAATAAGAAGACACAAGATTTAACGATACTGTGTACTGTCAATAAGTAGACACAAGATTTAACGATACTGTGTACTTTCAATAAGAAGACACAAGATTTAACGATACTGTGTACTGTCAATAAGAAGACACAAGATTTAACGATACTGTGTACTTTCAATAAGAAGTACAAGATTTAACAATACTGTATGCTATCAATAAGAAGATACACCATTTAGCAATACTGTGTACTATCAATAAAAGACACAAGATTTAACGATACTGTGTACTGTCAATAAGGAGACACAAGATTTAACGATACTGTGTACTTTCAATAAGACACAAGATTTAACAATACTGTGTACTGTCAATAAGAAGACACAAGATTTAACAAAGTACACAGTATCCCAATAAGAAGACACAAGATTTAACGATACTGTGTACTGTCAATAAGAAGAAAAAAGATTTAACGATACTGTGTACTGTCAATAAGAAGACACAAGATTTAACGATACTGTGCACTGTCAATAAGAAGACACAAGATTTAACGATACTGTGTACTGTCAATAAGAAGACACAAGATTTAACGATACTGTGTACTGTCAATAAGAAGAGACAATATTCGACGATAATGTGTACTGTCATTAAAAAACATAAGATTTAACAATAATGTGTCCTGTC
>NW_013822887.1:0-454 GCF_000517525.1 Limulus polyphemus
TGTAGCGTTAATTTGTACAACAACTCCACGAACACTTAGGTGTAACTCTAGTTACCGAATTTATAACCACCGTACTCATCTTTAGCTTTACTTGGCACAACTACTACATGAACACCTAGGTGTAACTATATTTACCGAATTATTAACCACCATGCTCATCTTTAGCGTTATTTGGTACACCAATACCACGAACACCTAGGTGTAACTCTAGTTACCGAATTTGTAACCAACACATTCATGTTAAGCCTTACTTGGTACAACAACTCCACGAACACCTAGGTGTAACTCTAGTTACCGAATTTGAAACCACCTTACTCATATTTAGCCTTATCTTATTACAACTACTCCATGAACACAAAGGTGTAACTCTAGTTACCGAATTAATAAACCCCATACTCATCTGTAGCGTTATTTGGTACAACAACTCCACGAATATCTAGGTGTAACTCTAGTT
>NW_013822888.1:0-454 GCF_000517525.1 Limulus polyphemus
ATTGTTTCTTCTAGTGAAGCCAGACAAGTAAGTAGTGTCATTACACCTTACAATATAACATTATTATTTCTGCTAGTGAGGCCAGACAAGAAAGTAGTGTCATTACACCTTACAATATAACATTATTTCTGCTAGTAAAGCCAGACAAGTAAGTAGTGTCATTACACCTTACATTATAACATTATTATTTCTGCTAGTGAGGCCAGACAAGTAAGTAGTGTCATTACACCTTAAAATATAACATTATTCTTTCTTCAAGTGAGGCCAGACAAGTAAGTAGTGTCATTACACCTTACAATATCACATTATTGTTTCTTCTAGTGAAGCCAGACAAGTAAGTAGTGTCATTACACCTTACAATATAACATTATTGTTTCTTCAAGTGAGGCCAGACAAGTAAGTAGTGTCATTACACCTTACAATATAACATTATTCTTTCTGCTAGTAAGACCAG
>NW_013822889.1:0-453 GCF_000517525.1 Limulus polyphemus
AATCTATCCTAATTTTTTCATGTAATGTGAACGCTTAGTTTCCTAAACATTATATTTATTTAAGCTAATTTTCCATAGCTGTTTTTATGAATTATTAGCATAACATATCTTTTTCAATCAGTCTCCAGGTGTCACTTTTATTATATTTAAACACTTAAGTGTAGTTTTATATATACATATATTTATCCATTTCTAAAGTAAAATATCGTTAACACCCTTTTCACATACACTGTTATTACCGGCTACACTATACCTGAAATGAGATGCTTACAACAGTACACAGAGATATAGATTAAACATTTCATGGTAAACCGGATGACTTTCATGACGTCACTAAACTACCTTTATACCTATCACTCATTCGATTACACCACCATTTCCAGTTTACCCCTGAAGAAGAAAGGTCTCCACCTTTCGAAAGCACCAGAGTTATTGGGTTTTTATTCATTTCTA
>NW_013822890.1:0-509 GCF_000517525.1 Limulus polyphemus
TTACTCATCTTTAACCTTACTTGGTACAACTACTCTATGAACACCTAGGTGTAACTCTAATTACGGAATTTATAACCACCATACTCATCTTTAGCTTTACTTGGTAAAACTACTCCATTAACACTTAGATGTAACTCTAGTTACCGAATTTATAACCACCATATTCATCTTTATCCTTACTTGGTACAACTACTCCATGAACACCTAGGTGTGACTCTAGTTACCGAATTTATAACCACCATACTCATCTTTAGCCTTACTTGGTACAAGAACTCCATCAACACCTAGGTGTAACTCCAGTTACTGAATGTGTAACCCATACTCATTTTTTGCGTTATTTGGTACAACAACTCCACGAATACCTAGGTGTAACTCTAGTTACCGAATTTATTACCACCATACTCATCTTTAGCTTTACTTGGCACAAGTACTCCATGAACACCTACGTGTAACTTAGTTACCGAATTTATAACCTCCATATTCATCATTATCCGTTATTGGTACAACTA
>NW_013822891.1:0-1170 GCF_000517525.1 Limulus polyphemus
GTGTGTGCTTGACATTTTACACCTAGCTGTTGGGACTTTCATGATGGGGGTTGGTGGGCGTTGCTCAACACCAACCACAACTGGTCTCCTTGAGGCCGACTTGTTGGTAATATTCCTCCTACATTGGCTTCTCAAATGTTCGTGCTTTCCACAGTTCCAACAACCTTTCTGGACACCAGCCTTTCCTGCTGTGGCATCTCTCAGGTGTTGAAGTTTCCAACACTGAGCTCTCTTGTGCCCCGGTTTATTACAGTGCCAGCAAAGTCCCTCAAACATCTCTGAAAGCTGACCTTTTTTGGCCTTGAATCCAGATGATTGTACCAACCTTGGTACCTCTGTGCTGGACTTAACGTAGGATTCAAATTCGAGAGCTCTGGCCATTGCATCCTGCATGGTAGAGGGGGTGTGCTTGTTGACAGCAGCCGACAGACACAACTATAGAACACTGGATTCGGCTCTAGAACTCAGGTATGGAACCCAAAACCAGTCAGAAGTCTACAGGGCCAGGTTCAGGACGAGAGTCCGTGCTAAAGGGGAGAGCCTGCAAGGGCTGGCACAGGAGTTGGAGAGCATGGCACACAAGGCCTACCCAACTGCACCACCCGATCTCCTCAAGTTGTTGTTGAGGGATCAGTTTGTAGATGCCTTGGACAGTCCACAACTTAAGATACAAGTGAAGCGAGCTTGAAGGGACAACCACTGGAAATACTTGGACAGTTGCCAGATATACAGCTTTCTGTTCCTCTGTCCATCCATTCATCTCTGCCAGTAACTCAAACTGTGCTCTATATGCTTCCCATCGTGCCTTCACATCGAATTCCTGTGGCTTCCTTCGCACTGAATCACTCCTATTACTGGCATTCATATCTGGGGTGTGACTTCTAACGGGACTGAATATGTCTGCATTAGGGTTTAGCTGTGGGCTCTGTAAGGGGCTTGCCATTGTCTGGGGCTGATTATGTCGATGGTCAATGTATCCTCCTTGTGTAACACACAACAAATCGTTCTTTAACGTATCTAATTCGCTTTTAAATTTACTGATGTTTTCAATTTGTACATCTTGCCATTGTTGTTGATTTTCCTGTAGTTGCTGTTGACTTTCTTCCTGTTTCCTTTCTTGTTCCAGTTGTCACTGCTGTAATTTGTCTTCTTGTTTCTTTTCTTTTTCCT
>NW_013822892.1:0-1039 GCF_000517525.1 Limulus polyphemus
TGACAATCTTTATTGCCTATATCATTGCAAATAACAATTAGTAATAATAATCAATACTGTGCAATTTGAGGGTCGTGATTTGATAATATTTATTGTCTATACCAGGGCAAAGAACAACTGGTAATTTTAATGAATACTGTGCAATTTGAGGGTCGGGATTTGACAATCTTTATTGCCTATAACAGTGCAAATAACAATTAGTAATTATAATCAATACTGTGCAATTTGAGGGTCGTGACTTGGCAATCTTTATTGCCTATACCAGTGCAAATAACAATTGGTAATTAGCACAGTATTATTATCACGACCCTCAAATTCTGGTATAGGCAATAAAGATTGTCAAATTTAAAGAACAACTGGTAATTTTATTGAATACTGTGCAATTTAAGGGTCGTGATTTGACAATCTTTATTGCCTATACCAGTGCAAAGACTGGTAATTTTAATAAATACTGTGCAATTTGAGGGTCGTGATTTGATAATCCTTATTGCCTATATCAGTGCAAATAATATTAGTAATTATAATCAATACTGTGCAAATTGAGGGTCGTGATTTGATAATCTTTATTGTCTATATCAGTGCAAATAACAGTTGGTAATTATAATTAATACTGTGCAATTTGAGGGTCGTGATTTAACAATCTTTATTGCCTATACCAGTGTAAAGAACAACTGGTAATTTTAATGAATACTGTGCAAATTGAGGGTCGTGACTTGACAATCTTTATTGCCTATACCAGTGCAAATAACAATTGGTAATTTTAATGAATACTGTGCAATTTGAACGGCCGTGATTTGACAGTCTTTATTGACTATACCAGTGCAAATAGCAATTGGTAATTATAATTAATACTGTGCAATTTGAGGGTCGTGATTTGACAATATTTATTGCCTATACCAGTGCAAAGAACAACTGGTAATTTTAATGAATACTGTGCAATTTGAGGGTCGTGACTTGACAATCTTTATTGCCTATACCGGTGCAAAGAACAACTGGTAATTTTAATGAATACTGTGCAATTTGAGGGTCGTGACTTGAC
>NW_013822893.1:0-202 GCF_000517525.1 Limulus polyphemus
GTGTAAAGTCAATTAGAAAACACAAGATTTAACGATACTGTGTACTGTCAATAAGAAGACACGAGATTTAACGATATTGTGTACTGTCAATAAGAAGACCCAAGATTTAACTATACTGTGGACTGTCAATAAGAAGACACAAGATTTAACAATACTGTGTCTTTTCAATAAGAAGACACAAGATTTAACGATACTGTGTACT
>NW_013822894.1:0-791 GCF_000517525.1 Limulus polyphemus
TTACAGTTATAATTACAACAGCATGTCATTGTTCAATACATCATAAGGTCATAAAAACCCCGTGTATTAACTTGTTATATAAAATACAGTTATAATTACAACAGCATGTCATTGTACATTGCATCATAAGGTCATAAAGACCCCGTGTATTCACTTGTCATATAAAATTCTGTTCTAAATACAACAGCATGTCATTGTACAATACATCATAAGGTCATAAAGACCCCGTGTATTCACTTGTTATATAAAATACAGTTATAATTACAACAGCGTGTCATTGCATATTACATCATAAAGTCATAAAGAACACTTGTATTCACTTGTTATATAAAATACAGTTATAATTACAACAGCATGCCAATCTTCAATACATCATAAGGTCATAAAGACCCTGCGTATTCACTTGTTATATAAATTACAGTTATAATTACAACAGCATGTCATTGCATAATATTATAACAAGTGAATACACGGGGTCTTTATGACCTTATGATGCTGTTGTAATTATAACTGTATTTTACATCATAAGGTCATAAAGTCCCCGTGTATTCACTTGTTATATAAAATACAGTTATAATTATAACAGCATGACATAGTACATTACATCATAATGTCTTAAAGACCCCGTGTATTCACTTGTTATATAAAATACAGTTATAATTACAACAGCATGTCATTGTACAATACACCATAAGGTCATAAAGATCCCTTTATTCATTTGTTAAATAAAATGCAGTTATAATTACAACAGCATGCCAAACTTCAATACATCATAAGGTCACAAAGACCCC
>NW_013822895.1:0-495 GCF_000517525.1 Limulus polyphemus
TAACACAATAAAGGAGAATGGGTATAACTAACAATAGAGATTAGCTAACACAATATAGTAGAATGGGTATAACTAACAATAGAGATTAGCTCACACAATAAAGGAAAATGGGTATAAATAACAATAGAGATTAGCTAACACAATAAAGGAGAATGGGTATAAATAACAATAGAGATTAGCTAACACAATAAAGGAGAATGGGTATAACTAACAATAGAGATTAGCTAACACAATATAGTAGAATGGGTATAAATAACAATAAAGATTAGCTAACACAATAAAGGAGAATGGGTATAAATAACAATAAAGATTAGCTAACACAATAAAGGAAAATGGGTATAACTAACAATAGAGATTAGCTAACACAATAAAGGAGAATGGGTAAAACTAACAATAGAGATTAGCTAACACAACAAAGGAGAATGGGTATAACTAACAATAGAGATTAGCTAACACAATAAAGTAGAATGGGTATAACTAACAATAGAGATTAGC
>NW_013822896.1:0-455 GCF_000517525.1 Limulus polyphemus
GCATGATATTCTGGACGATTCTACAAAATTTAAAACCTTAAACAATGACCCTTTATCTGTTAGCATCCAACGTGAGGAAAAAAATCCAAAGATACATAAGAGAACTAAAGAACAAAAATATTATATCTGAAAATTAAAATTCCGTTTTATACATTTATACTACTACTTCAGATTATTAAGCAGTTGGTTGTGTTCAAAATTTATATTATGAATAAAAATGAATTAAATTGCGAATAATAATATAAAAGTATAGCTATTTATATACAGCGAACTTTTTTGTCTGGTAGAAAAAGTTGTGGTGAGAATCTGGCTGAACCGATTTCGATTAGATTTTAATAGAGGGATTCAGGTGGACTGCCCACTTCCCTCAAAGACGGAGTTTAAATGGATAAGCAATAAGACGAAGGATTAGAGTTTGGTAACCATTTTCATTTTACCGCATTGCCTCTCAACCA
>NW_013822897.1:0-971 GCF_000517525.1 Limulus polyphemus
GGATACCTCTCACACTAAGGTACATTCTAATTCTCCTACAGATACCTCTCACACTAAGTTACATTCTGTCTCTTCTACAGATACCTCACACATTAAGTTACATTCTGTCTCTTCTACAGATACCTCTCACATTAAGTTACATTCTGTCTCTTCTACAGATACCTCACACATTAAGTTACATTCTGTCTCTTCTACAGATACCTCACACATTAAGTCACATTCTGTCTCTTCTACAGATACCTCACGTCCTAAGTTACATTCTGTCTCTTCTACGGATACCTCACACATTAAGTTACATTCTGTCTCTTCTACAGATACCTCTCACATTAAGTTACATTCTGTCTCTTCTACAGATACCTCACACATTAAGTTACATTCTAACTCTTCTACGGATACCTCACACAGTAGAAGAGTTAGAATGTAACTTAATGTTAGAGGTATCTGTAGAAGAGACAGAATGTAACTTAGTGTGAGAGGTATCCGTAGAAGAGTTAGAATGTACCTTAGTGTGTGAGGTATCTGTAGAAGAGTTAGAATGTAACTTAATGTTAGAGGTATCTGTAGAAGAGACAGAATGTAACTTAGTGTGAGAGGTATCCGTAGAAGAGTTAGAATGTACCTTAGTGTGTGAGGTATCTGTAGAAGAGTTAGAATGTACCTTAGTGTGAGAGGTATCTGTAGAAGAGTTAGAATGTAACTTAGTGTGTGTGGTATCCGTAGAAGAGACAGAATGTACCTTAGTGTGAGAGGTATCCGTAGAAGAATTAGAATGTAACTTAATGTTAGAGGTATCTGTAGAAGAGACAGAATGTAACTTAGTGTGAGAGGTATCCGTAGAAGAGTTAGAATGTAACTTAGAAGATACCTCTCACACTAAGGTACATTCTAACTCTTCTACAGATACCTCACATCCTAAGTTACATTCTAACTCTTCTACAGATACCTCTCACACTTAAGTTACATTCTGTCTC
>NW_013822898.1:0-453 GCF_000517525.1 Limulus polyphemus
CAGTTTTTTCTTTTAAAAACATAACTATTTATAATGCTCCCTAAATAATAAAAAATAAATTACAGTGAATGCAATGAATATTTTGTAGGTTTTGAACCAAACTAAATAACAGTAAACCTTTTTTTGAATTACGATATTTTCTTATTTTGATGTTTTGAACTATTTTATGTTTAGAACAATATATACTAATTTTTAAAGTATCAAACTGAATTTTGTTCAATAAAAATCTTTCAAATGCGACTGTAGTTTTCTTTTCCCCAAAACTTTGTCTTCAAAATAAGGGTGCGTCTTATATTCCGAAAAATATGGTAACATGTTTATTTATTTTTGTATATAAATATTTCCGCTAGGTGCCACCTTCTTGCCGTTTACCGAGTGCAAGGAAAGACAGCTAAGGAAGAGAGCGTTTTTTGACAGTTGTCATTTCTATAAGTGTCAAAAGGGGGGGGGGGG
>NW_013822899.1:0-454 GCF_000517525.1 Limulus polyphemus
ACCTAGGTGTAACTATAGTTACCGAATTTATAACCACCATACTCATCTTTAGCGTTATTTGGTACACTAACTCCACGAACATCTAGGTGTAACTCTAGTTACCGAACTTATATCCACCATACTCATCGTTAGCGTTATTTGGTACAACAACTCCACGAACACCTAGGTGTAACTCTAGTAATCGAATTAGTAACCAACATACTCATCTTTAGCGTTATTTGGTACAACAACTCCACGAACACCTAGGTGTAACTCTAGTTACCGAATTTATAACCACCATACTCATCTTTAGCCTTACTTGGCACAACTACTCCATAAACACCTATGTATAATTCTAGTTACCGAATTTATAATCACCAGACTCATCTTTAGCCTTACTTGGTACAACAACTCCATGAACACTTAGGTTTAACTCTGGTTACCGAATTTATAACCCCTATACTCATCTTTAGCG
>NW_013822900.1:0-453 GCF_000517525.1 Limulus polyphemus
TAGCATGTACGGATATGGATTTTAGAGTTTCATTCATGTAGAAAACAATGTGTGAATTTTTGTGTGTCCACTACTATTGAAACTTATATTCTTTTCTTAGCGTATACGGATATGGATTTTAGAGTTTCATTCATGTAGAAAACAATGTGTGAATTTTTGTGTGACCACTACTGTTGAAACTTGCATTCTTTTCTTAGCGTGTACGGATATGGATTTTAGAGTTTCATTCATGTAGAAAACAATGTGTGAATTTTTGTGTGACCACTACTATTGAAACTTATATTCTTTTATTAGCATGTACGGATATGGATTTTAGAGTTTCATTTATGTAGAAAACAATGTATGAATTTTTGTGTGACCACTACTGTTGAAACTTGCATTCTTTTCTTAGCGTGTACGGATATGGATTTTAGAGTTTCATTCTTGTAGAAAACAATGTGTGAATGTTTGTGT
>NW_013822901.1:0-483 GCF_000517525.1 Limulus polyphemus
AAACCCTCATAGGACTCCCTGAAGTTCACTGATTTTGGTGGTTGTGACACTCCAACAAAAATTCTTAGTTTCGCCTCTCTAACAAACCCTCTAATAAACCCTCTAACAAACCCTCTAATAAACCCTCATCCTCTTTTGGTTTTTTATAAACTTCTATACATGGTTAAAGTTATTTAAGTTATTAATGCAACATGGTAACAATAAACCTTAAAACTAGATAACTCCAATTATTACTTAACTATGGGCTAACTCTTAGAAGGCTGTACAACTCTAGCACTGTCCGTATTGAATTTATCTTGAAGGCTGTACAAGTCTAGCATTGTCCGTATTGAATTTATCTTGAAGCCTGTACAACTCTAGCATTGTCCGTATTGAAGTTATCTTGAAGGCTGTACAAGTCTAGCATTGTCCGTATTGAATTTATCTTGAAGGCTGTACAAGTCTAGCATTGTCCGTATTGAATTTATCTTGAAGGCTGTACAA
>NW_013822902.1:0-501 GCF_000517525.1 Limulus polyphemus
TATATATATATATATATATAGATAACGTTAATTGACATTTTTGTGGGTTCATGGAATTTGACATGAGTTTCGATTAAAACCGCATTAACTACAATTTATGAAGGTTTTTGCGATTGAATGTCAGTTTGAACTAATAAATGGGATGAATTCAAACTTGTATAAGCTCTACGGTGCTATCAAAGTGTAAAACTTGTGACAAAAATTATTTTCGTCTATTAAGCTGTAGGTTAAAATACCAACATTTGTTGACGTTAAATTAACAACGTGAAATTACTTGGATGTAATAAGTACTTTTGAACCATAAATATTAATGTTTATCTGAGAATTATTTCTTAAGCAGTGGATGGAATTCAGTTGAACATGTTATTTAACTGCACATCTAGATAGAGTAACGTATTAGTGTGATTACAAACATGTTTTTTATTTAACTGCACATCTAGATAGAGTAACGTATTAGTGTGATTTTTTTTATTTAACTGCACATCTATATAGAGTAACGTA
>NW_013822903.1:0-1400 GCF_000517525.1 Limulus polyphemus
GTAAATTAGAATATGATATATCTAATTTTTAATGATGATATATTAAAATTAAACGATTATAATAATAATTATTTACTTGTACAACATGACAAGTAAGAATGAATTAGGTACATAAAAAACAATATAATTATTGTACAACATTACGGAAACATCCTTGATTTGTCTACTGCTGTAAAGCGTATCAGTTCACTGAAGAATATGTAAATTCACTATACGAAAAATTCGATAGAATCGAAATTCAAGCTCATCAGCTTTCAAATATAGTAGAAGAACAGTTTAGGAGTGAGATTTATAGAAAGAGTAAAAGAAAGCATCAAAGCAATCAGAAGAAAACAAACTCTAATCTGTTTTTCCTAATGTTGATGTGGCATTAAGAATATACTTGTGCCTACCCGCCACAAATTACAGTTCAGAGAGAGATTTTTCTAAAATGGCTAGAGAAGAAAATGAATTGCGTGCTTCGGTGTTAAATGAACGCTTAAATGCCCTTTCCATGCTCACTATAGAAAGGCCATTGCTTAGGCTAATAGATTATGAAGATGTAATTAAAGATTTTGCTTCCGCCAAAGCAAGGAAAAAATAGCGATTTTAGGGTAATGTTTTGGCGATATTACTTTTATGACAGTGTTTTGGTATAAAATATAAAAGATTTTATTAGTTCAAGTGCTAAGCTTCAAGAAAAGAGGCGTTTTATCGGTTATGATTCTTCAAGTGGGCATACGAGAAAAGTAATGGCTGAAGTTGTCGTAGAAAAATTAAATAAGATGGGAATCGACATTCAAAATGCACGTGGACAATCGTAAGATAATATAGCAAATATGTCCGGTAAATAAAATGGCCTACAAACGCATCTCAAAACCATAAACCAATACATTGGTTACATACCTTGTGCACCACAATCATTAAATCTAGTAAGTGTGAATGCAGTGGAAAGTTGCGAATGTGCATCAAATTGTTTTTAATTTTCTTTAAACTCTGTACAATTTTTGTATGAAAACTACGACAGAATTTATACCAACCTTGAAGATTTATCTAAGGATATTGATGCAAGGCAAACAGTAAGAAATGAAACTACTGCTTTGATGAATAAAATAATAACGTTATCATGTGTATCACCTTCCTCGTCCACGTATCACAATATTATAGCTAAATGATCTGAGTGTGAGACATCGGGTGGGGAATTCACAATAATTGAAAAATATTTGGCATCGCAAATTTAATCAGCAATTGTCTTATAAATCTTATTAGCCATCAAAATAATAATTTCTTCAAAAACTGTGGAGGATAAATACGAGGTACCTCCCCGCCTGGCCTTTATTTCCAAGCATTTCAAGGTGCTTGGCCAAAAATGGATCGACTATAGCTGGAAATTCTAATGCAGCTAAAACGTTGCCATTGTT
>NW_013822904.1:0-454 GCF_000517525.1 Limulus polyphemus
AACCTGAAGATCAACCAAGGAAATCTCAAGTCCTGATTGGTAACCCTGAAGAGATATGTAATTCATATCTAACATTACCAGATATTCCGGGATTGATACAATAAAACCTGAAGATTAACCAAGGAACTCTCCAGTCCTGAGTGGTAATCCTGAACAGATATGTAATTTATATCTAACTTTACCAGATATTCCGGGATTAATACAATAAAACCTGAAGATCAACCAAGGAACTCTCCAGTCCTGATTGGTAATCCTGAACAGATATGTAATTTATATCTAACATTACCAGATATTCCGGGATTAATACAATAAAACCTGAAGATCAACCAAGGAACTCTCCAGTCCTGATTGGTAACCCTGAAGAGATATGTAATTCATATCTAACATTACCAGATATTCCGGGATTGATACAATAAAACCTGAAGATCAACCAAGGAACTCTCCAGTCCTGAGT
>NW_013822905.1:0-508 GCF_000517525.1 Limulus polyphemus
AATGAACTTTACGATCCTGGATGTTTGGTTGTGTATATTGAGCTTATGAAACCATAGTTATAATGAACTTTACGATCCTGGATGTTTGGTTGTGTATATTGAACTTATGAAACCATAGTTATCATGAACTTTACGATCCTGGATGTTTGTTTTGTGTATATTGAGCTTATGATACCATAGCTATAATGAGCTCTACGATCCTGGATCTTTGGTTGTGTATATTGAGCTTATGAAACCATAGTTATAATGAACTTTACGATCCTGGATGTTTGGTCGTGTATATTGAGCTTATGAAACCATAGTTATCATGAAATTCACGATCCTGGGTGTTTGATTGTGTATATTGAACTTATGATACCATAGTTATAATCAGCTTTACGATCCTGGATCTTTGGTTGTGTATATTGAACTTATGAAACCATAGTTATAATGAACGTTACGATCCTGGATGTTTGGTTGTGTATATTGAACTTATGATACCATAGCTATAATGAGCTCTACGATCCTG
>NW_013822906.1:0-478 GCF_000517525.1 Limulus polyphemus
GCTGCATTACGCTAATTAAGATCATTAAAGAACCCAGAGGGACAACTAGCACGTTAGATTGGAAAGACAGATCAGTATAATTATGACATTGAATACAGAGAAGGAAAATCTCATGGAAATGCTGATGGACTGAGCCGAAGACCCTGCAAAAAATGACTGCAGACATTGCTGTAAAAGAGAGGTTGAACTAACCAGGTGCCATCAAGCTGAAGTCAAAGTGACTGAAGGAATTGATGATGATGAAGTGAAACCAGGTATAGATATTAAAGCAGAACAGTAGAAAGACCAACGATTGATTTTGTAAAAGCAGGTGTTTTGCGCCCTGCTTGGGAGAAGGTGTCTAGCTTAAGCCCAGTGACAAAGAACTATTGGACACAATGAGACCAATTGAAGCTTGAAGATGGTATTCTTCTCCGGAGATGGGAAACTGTAGATGGGAAAGTGACGACCTGGCAAACGGTTATACCAAGGAAGTTAC
>NW_013822907.1:0-578 GCF_000517525.1 Limulus polyphemus
GTTCATTATTGGCTAATACCGAAGAAATACGGTGAGGTAAGAGAGTTTCTTGGACAATGTTGTTACTAAAACTATTCTCTAGCATAGCTCATCATCTATATAGATTATTTCCAAAACCCAACAAGGTTCGTTGGAGTGCTGATCGAAAACAAGCAATAATAAACAAGAGAAAGAAAATATAACAGTTTTACCACAAATAATATGTGATTGTCTTCTATACCGTGGCATTGGATAGCTGCAGAAAGGAGATGTTGTATATCTTGAAAAAATCTACTAAATCTTTCATGATACATAAATAATTACCATTAGCAGTTGCATAGACAAAAGATCGAACTTCAGCCAGATCATGTAGCATTGAATTGGTTTCCAAATTATCACATTTCAAAAAGCTAGGTAATTTTCAAAGAGTTTAAATAACTTTCACATCATCCTGAACGGAACCTTGGAAATACTGACGACTGTATGTGAATACAGAATGTAAACACTGTGAGAAGAAAGAAGCAATATATAATAAAAACAACCAGCTTTATCGTTACGTGGAATGGACTTGGAATTATGTTTTCCAAAATAATAAAAAA
>NW_013822908.1:0-454 GCF_000517525.1 Limulus polyphemus
ATAGGTATTGTTGATTAATTATTATCATATTTACAATACATATCCATGGATATTGTTGATTAATTATTATCATATTTACAATACATATCTATAGGTATTGTTGATTAATTATTATCATATTTACAATACATATCCATGGGTATTGTTGATTAATTATTATCATATTTACAATACATATCAATAGGTATTGTTGAGTAATTATTATCATATTTACAATACATATCTATAGGCATTGTTGATTAATTATTATCATATTTACAATACATATCAATAGGTATTGTTCATTAATTATTATCATATTTACAATACATATCCATGGGTATTGTTCATTAATTATTATCATATTTACAATACATATCCATGGGTATTGTTGATTAATTATTATCATATTTACAAAATTATAGGTATTGTTGATTAATTATTATCATATTTACAATACATATCCATGGGTATT
>NW_013822909.1:0-455 GCF_000517525.1 Limulus polyphemus
CCAAAACCTAACAAGGTTTGTTGGAGTGCTGATGGAGAACCAGCAATAATAAACAAGAGAAAGAAAATATAACAGTTTTACCACAAATAGTATGTGATTGTCTACTATACCGTAGCATTGAATGGCTGCAGAAAGGAGAAGTTGTATATCTTGGAAAAATCTACTAAATCTTTCATGATACATAAGTAATTACCATTAGCAGTTGTATAGACACAAGTTCGAACTTCAGCCAGATCATGTAGCATTGAATTGGTTTCCAAGTTATCGCATTTCAAAAAGCTAGGTAATCTTCAAAGAGTTTAAATAATTTTCACATCATCCTGAACGGAACCTTGGAAATACTGATGATTTATCTCGACGACTGTATGTGAATACAGAATGTAAACACTATGAGAGGAAAGAAGCAAAATATAATAAAAACAACCAGCTTTATCGTTACGTGGAATGGACTTGGA
>NW_013822910.1:0-454 GCF_000517525.1 Limulus polyphemus
CGCCCTGCTTGGGAGAAGGTGTTTAGTCTAAGCCCAGTGACAAAGTACTATTGGGTGCAATGGGACCAGTTAAAGCTTGCAGATGGTATTCTTGTACGGAAATGGGAAAGTGACGACTTGGCAAACAGTTATACCGAGGAAGTTACGGGAAGTTGTGCTGCATCAATCCCATGATAATTTAACAGGAGGACATCTCGGAATCAAGAAGACATTGAGTCACATACGACAAAGATTTTACTGGATAGGTATGAGGCGAGATGTGGAAGAATGGTGCAGGACATGCAGTACATGTAGTGCTAAATGGGGACCCCAGCATAAGGGACGCCCACCTGATGAAGAGTTGCCTGTGAAAGAGTTTGTCAGAGTTTGTGAAAGTGTTATCGGAAAGGAGGATGGATGATATTCACCATCAAGTGCGTTCAAACTTGAAAACGTCTGCCGATTCGATGAAATT
>NW_013822911.1:0-450 GCF_000517525.1 Limulus polyphemus
ACCCATCTGTATTAAAAGACCTACCAGCCATTATTCATATATAATAAAAGACCTACCAGTTACCATACATCTATATTAAAAGACCTACCAGTTACCATTCATCTCTATTAAAAGACGTACCAGCCACTATCCATATATAATGAAAGACCTACCAGCCACTATCCATATATAATGAAAGACCTACCAGCCACTATCCACATATAATGAAAGACCTACCAGCTACTATCCATCTGTATTAAAAGACCTACCAGCCACTATCCATCTGTATTAAAAGACCTACCAGCCACTATCCATCTGTATTAAAGACCTACCAGCCACTATCCATCTGTATTAAAAGACCTATCAGCCACTATCAATCTGTATTAAAAGCCTACCAGCCACTATCCATCTGTATTAAAAGACCTACCAGCCACTATCCATCTGTATTAAAAGAACTACCAGCCACTATCC
>NW_013822912.1:0-454 GCF_000517525.1 Limulus polyphemus
TCATCCTACATGTCTCTCCCTACAGGAAACATTTCTGAAACCTGTCGATACAGTCACTTCGGCAGTTTTCCTTGTACCGGAATGACAGGTTGTGTGATGGGCAGGTACACGGAGGGGTGGCACTGTTGGTTGACCAGCATGTGCCCTCCTTATTCGTGTCTCTCGATACACCCTTGGAGGCTGTAGCCATACGTGTTTCCTTGGGTTGTGCCATCACAGTTTGTTCTCTCTACATGTCTCCTGGGGAGACTTGTAATCAATCGGACCTTGATGCTCTTGTTGACCAGTTGCCTCCTCCCCTTTTACTTTTGGGAGACTTAAATGGACACAACTCCCTCTGGGGTGATGCTGATATTGATGGGAGGGGTCGTTCCATAGAGCGCATGCTCTCGGATCACAACTTCTCTCTCTTCAATACTGGAACATACACTTACTTTCATGCACCTAGTCAGTC
>NW_013822913.1:0-810 GCF_000517525.1 Limulus polyphemus
CGGTGTTCATGGAGTAGTTGTACCAAATAACGATAAAGATGAACATGGTGGTTATAAATTCGGTAACTAGAGCTACGCCTAGGTGTTCGTTTAGTTGTTGTACCAAATAACGCTAAAGATGAGTATGGGGTTACACATTCAGTAACTAGAGTTACACCTAGGTGTTCATGGAGTTGTTGTACCAAGTAAGGTTAAAGATGTGTATAGTGGTTATAAATTCTGTAACTAGAATCACACCTAGGTGTTCATGGAGTAGTTGTATCAATTAAGGCTAAATATGAGTATGTTGGTTATAAATTCAGTGTTCATGGAGTAGTTGTACCAAGTAAGGCTAAAGATGAGTATGGTGGTTATAAATTCGGTAACTATTGTTACAACTCTAGTTACAGAATTTATAACCACCATACTCATCTTTAGTCTTACTTCGTGCAACTACTCAATGAACACATAGGTGACACCTAATTGTTCATGGAGTAGTTGTACCAAGTAGGCTAAAGATGGGAATGGTGGTTATATATTCTGTAACTAGAGTTACACCTGGGTGTTCATGGAGTAGTTGTACCAAGTAAGGCTAAAGATGAGTATGGTGGTTATAAATTCACTAACTAGAGTTACACCTAGGTGTTCGTGGAGTTTTTGTACCAAATATATCTACAGATGAGTATGGTGGTTATAAATTCGGTAACTAGAGTTACACCTAGGTGTTTGTGGAGTTGTTGTACCAAATAACGCTAAAGATGACTATGTTGGTTACAAATTTGGTAACTATAGTTACATTTAGGTGTTCGTTGGAGTTGTTGTACCAAAAAA
>NW_013822914.1:0-1262 GCF_000517525.1 Limulus polyphemus
GTAAGAATAATCACACGCATAAATAATTGTCTATAACTGTCCTGTAGCACACAGTCCAATGTCAGAATAATCGCAGTCATAAGTAATTGTCTATAACTGTTCTGTAGCACACAGTCCAATGTGAGAATAATCACAGGTTAAAACAATTGTCTATAACTGTTCTGTAGCTCACAGTCCAATCTGAGAATAATCACAGGTATAAAAAATTGTCTATAACTGTCCTGTAGCAAACAGTCCAATCTGAGAATAATCACAAGTATAAATAATTGTATATAACTGTCCTGTAGCACACAGTCCAATCTGGGAATAATCACAGGTATAAAAAATTGTCTATAACTGTCCTGTAGCAAACAGTCCAATCTGAGAATAATCACAGGCATAAATAATTGTATATAACTGTTCTGTAGCACACAGTCCAATGTGAAAATAATCACAGGCACAAATAATTGTCTATAACTGTTCTGTAGTTCCTGTGATTATTCTCAGATTGGACTGTGAGCTATAGAACAGTTATAGACAATTGTTTTCACCACAGTCCAATCTGAGAAGAGAACAGTTATAGACAATTATCAGAACAGTTATAGACAATTGTTTATGCCTGTCATTATTCTCACATTGGAGTGTTTGCTACAGGACAGTTATAGAAAATTGTTTATGCCTGTGATTATTCTCACATTGGACTGTGTGCTATCTATAACTGTCCTGTAGCACACAGTCCAATGTGAGAATAATCACAGGCACAAAAATTGTCTATAACTGTTCTGTAGCACACAGTCCAATCTGAGAATAAACACAGGCATAAAGAATTTTGTATAACTGTTCTGTATTTATGCCTGTGAAAATTCAACAGTTATAGAGATTGGACTGTGTACTACTTCCTGTGATTATTCTTTAAATAATTGTCTATAACTGTCCTGTAGGGACAGTTATAGACAATTATTTATGCTGTGATTATTCTCAGATTGGACTGTTTGGTGTGCTACAAGTCCAATGTGAGAATAATCGCAGGCATAAATAATTGTCTATAACTGTCCTGTAGTACACAGTCCAATCTAAGAATAATCACAGGCATAAATATTTGTCTATAACTGTCCTGTAGCAGATTGGACTGTGAACAGTTATAGAAAATTGTTTATGCCTGTGATTATTCTCACTGTAGTACACAGTCCAATCTAAGAATAATCACAGGCATAAATAATTGTCTATTACTGTTCTGTAGCACACAGACCAATCTGAGAATAATCACAGATATAAATAATTGT
>NW_013822915.1:0-453 GCF_000517525.1 Limulus polyphemus
GTAAAGTGTAATAATTTATAGTACACGTAAAGTGTAATAATTCATAGTACACGTAAAGTGTAATAATTCATAGTACACGTAAAGTATAATAATTTGTTGTACACGTAAAGTGTAATAATTCATAGTACACGTAAAGTATAATAATTCATAGTACACGTAAAGTGTAATAATTCATAGTACACGTAAAGTGTAATAATTCATAGTACACGTGAAGTGTAATAATTCATAGTAAAGTATAATAATTCATAGTACACGTAAAGTGTAATAATTCATAGTAAAGTATAATAATTTATAGTACACGTAAAGTGTAATAATTCATAGTACACGTAAAGTGTAATAATTCATAGTACACGTAAAGTATAATAATTCATAGTACACGTAAAGTGTAATAATTCATAGTACACGTAAAGTATAATAATTTATAGTACACGTAAAGTGTAATAATTCATAGTA
>NW_013822916.1:0-792 GCF_000517525.1 Limulus polyphemus
CTTGTGTTTTCTTACTGACAGTACACATTATCATTGAATATTGTGTCTTCTTATTGACAGTACACAGTATTGGTAAATCTTGTGTCTTCTTATTGACAGTACACAGTATTTCTTAATCGTGTGTCTTCTTATTGATAGTACACAGTATTGCTAAATCTTGTGCCTTCTTATTGACAGTACACAGTATTGTTAAATCTTGTGTCTTCTTATTGACAGTACACAGTATTGTTAAATATTGTGTCTTTTTATTGACAGTACACAGTATCGTTAAATCTTGTGTCTTCTTATTGACAGTACACAGTATCGTTAAATCTTGTGTCTTCTTATTGACAGTACACAGTATCGTAAAATCCATTGTCTTTTTATAGATAGTACACCGTATTACTAAATCGTGTGTCTTCTTATTGAGAGTACACAGTATTTTTAAATCTTGTGTCTTCTTATTGACAGTACACACACAAGATTTAACAATACTGTGTACTGTCAATAAGAAGACACAAGATTTAACAATACTGTGTACTATCAATAAGAAGACACAAGATTTAACTATACTATTTAACGATACTGTGTACTTTCAATAAGAATTTATTGACAGTACATAGTATCGTTAAATCTTGTGTCTTCTTATTGACAGTACACAGTATCGTTAAATCTTGTGTCTTTTTATTGATAGTACACAGTATTGTTAAATCTTGTGTCTTCTATTGACAGTACATTGACAGTACACAGTATTGTTAAATCTTGTGTCTTCTTATTGACAGTACAGAGTATCGTTAAATCTTGTGTCTTTGT
>NW_013822917.1:0-454 GCF_000517525.1 Limulus polyphemus
CGATAGTGTGTACTGTCAATAAGAAGTCACTAGATTTAACAATACTGTGTACTCTCAATAAGAAGACACAAGATTTAACGATACTGTGTACTGTCAGTAAGAAGACACAAGATTTAACGATACTGTGTACTATCACTAACAAGCCACAAGAATTAAAAATACTGTGTACTATCAATAAGAAGACACAAGATTTAACGATAGTGTGTACTGTCAATAAGAAGACACAAGATTTAACGATAGTGTGTACTGTCAATAAGAAGACACTAGATTTAACAATACTGTGTACTGTCGATAAGAAGACACAATATTTAAAGATACTGTGTACTATCACTAACAAGCCACAAGATTTAACGATAGTGTGTACTGTCAATAAGAAGACACAAGATTTAACAATACTGTGTACTGTCAATAAGAAGACACAAGATTTACGATACTGTGTACTGTCAATAAGAAG
>NW_013822918.1:0-929 GCF_000517525.1 Limulus polyphemus
GAGTTACACCTAAGTGTTCATGGAGTTGTTGTACCAAATAACGCTAAAGATGAGTATGAGGTTACACATTCGGTAACTAGAGTTACACCTAGGTGTTCATGGAGTAGTTGTACCAAGTCTACTCCATGAACATTTAGGTGTAACTCTATTTACCGAATTTATAACCACCATATTCATCTTTAGATTTACTTGGTACAACTACTCCACGAACACCTAGGAGTAACTCTAGTTACTTAATTTATAACCAACATACTCTTCTTTAGCCTCCCTTACTTGGTTCAACAAAAGATGAGTATGGTGGTTATAAATTCTGTAACTAGAGTTACACCTAAGTGTTCATGGAGTAGTTGTACCAAGTAAGGCTAAAGATGAATTTGGTGGTTACAAATTCGGTAACTAGAGTGACACCTAAGTGTTGGTACAACTACTCCATGAATCATCTTTAGCTTACATTTGGTGATTACAAATTCGGTAACTAGAGTGACACCTAACGTTTCATGGAGTAGTTGTACCAAGTAAGGCTAAAGATGAGTATGGTGGTTATAAATTCGGTAACTGGAGTTACACCTAGGTGTTCATGGAGTTGTTGTAACAAGTAAGGCTAAAGATGTGTATGGTGGTTATAAATTCGGTAACTAGAGTTACACCCAGGTGTTCATGGAGTAGTTGTACCAAATAAGGCTAAAGACGAGTATGTTGGCTATAAATTCATTAACTAGAGTTACACATAGGTGTTCATGTAGTAGTTGTACCAAGTGAGGCTAAAGAAGAGTATGTTGGTTATAAATTAAGTAACTAGAGTTACTCCTAGGTGTTCGTGGAGTAGTTGTACCAAGTAAGGCTAAAGATGAATATGGTGGTTATAAATTCGGTAAATAGAGTTACACCTAAGTGTTCATGGAGTAGTTGAACCAAGTAAGGCAAAAGAT
>NW_013822919.1:0-454 GCF_000517525.1 Limulus polyphemus
TTGTTTCATGTAATGACATTATTATTGTTATTGTTATTCTAGTATTTTGTTTGTTTCATGTAATGACACTATTATTGTTATTGTTATTCTAGTATTTTGTTTGTTTCATGTAATGACACTATTATTGTTATTGTTATTCTGGTATTAGGTTTGTTTCATGTAATGGCACTATTATTGTTATTGTTATTTTAGTATTTTGTTTGTTTCATGTAATGACATTATTATTGTTATTGTTATTCTTGTATTTTTGTTTGTTTCATGTAATGACACTATTATTGCGGTTCCTATATTGTTGTTCACTTATATATTTAACAGTTAAAGCATCAAAAAGTTTAAATACGGCCTATATTTGATAAAGAGATTAATTAAAACATTAACTTGTGTACGGTTTTTGCTTGAGTTTAGCTAGGGCTAAACTTTACCATACTTAATACTATCAGTAAAGAAACTTATA
>NW_013822920.1:0-453 GCF_000517525.1 Limulus polyphemus
CTCAGTTATGTCTACAAAGCATCCCCAAGTAAACGTGGTAACTGTGATTACTCAGAAACATATATGTCAAGTAATGAAAATGATGTAACACAAGCACCAAATTGTGACAATAAGGTGACATCACAAGTATGTACCAATCCTTTCTTATTAAATATATAAACTGCTTTAGTCAGAAAAGTAGAGTATAACAAGAAATGTCTTAATGAATATCGTACAAATTAAAAGTGATTGGTTATATGAAACAGAAGTTTCTAATCAACATTATAAACTAAGGAAGTATTTTTAATGTTTCTTCAAAACAATATTTCACAATAAAATTGCAGAAATAATATGATTTTTTCCATGCATAAACCAGACCCCATGCAGAAAGTGTATACCATATAGTTAAATGTACTGTATCGTATATGCATGGGCACCCTCAGGAAGGATCAAGGGGGTCAATTGACCCCCCCC
>NW_013822921.1:0-451 GCF_000517525.1 Limulus polyphemus
CTCCAATGAAGTTATATCAAGTTGGTGCACCAATGGAAAGAGTAGCCATTGACATTTGTGTGGTGATGGATTATTTCACCAAGTAGCCTGAGCCATATGCAATAACAAATCAGGAAGCTACAACTGTAGCTTTGGCTATGAGTGATTTCTTCTTCAGATTTGGTATGCCATACGAACTGCATTCAGATAAAGGCCGTACCTTTGAATCAGCTGTGTTCCATGAATGCTGCAAGTTGTTTGGCATATGAAAGACCAGAACAATGCCACTTCACCCACAGTCTGATGGGATAGTAGAAAAGTACAACTGGATACTGGGACAGGAATTGGCAAAGTTTTGTAATGGTAATCTTAAAACTAAGGTTTACAGGAAACTAGTATATGAATATTTACACATGTAAAATCAAATCAAGTTTTTCAAAAAATAGGAGCTTATAAAACAATAATACAGAAA
>NW_013822922.1:0-871 GCF_000517525.1 Limulus polyphemus
TCACAGTCCACGTTGCCACATATAGTTATTGAAATTAAGTATATTATTTTATTATGTCATTACAGTCCACGTTGCTACATCTAGTTATTGAGGCAATGTATGTTATATTAACATGTTATTTATACTTAACCTCGGTAACTAAGTGTGGTAACACTGAATAAATGGCATGTTAATATAATATATTTAATTTCAATAACTAGATGTGGCAACGTGGACAGTAATGACATGTAAATATTATATACTTAACCTCAATAACTAGATTAGGCAAAGTGGGCTGTAATGACATTTTAATATAATATACTTAACCTCAATAACGAGATGTGGCAAAGTAGAGTGTAACTACATGTTAACAGAATATACTTCACCTCAATAACTAAATGTCGTAACTTGGACTGCATTGACGAGTTAATATAATATACTTCACGTCAATAACTAGATATGGCAATGTGGACTGTAATGACTTGTTAGTATAATATACTTATCCTCAATAACTAGATGTGGCAACATGGACTGTAATGACATGTTAATATAATATACTTAACCTCAATAACTACATATGGCAACGTGGACTGTTTAGCCTCAATAACTAGATGTGGCAACGTAGACTGTAATGACATAATAATATATGGCAACGTGGACTGTCATGACATGTTAATATAACATACCTACATGTGGCAATTTGGACTGTAATGGTATGTTTATATAATATACTTAACTTCAATAACTAGACGTGTCAACGTGGACTGTAATGTCATGTTAATGTAATATACTTAACCTCAATAACTAGATTTGGTAACGTGGACTGTAATGACATATTAAAATAAAATACTTACCAACAACACCTAGATGTTTATTGAGGTTAAGTATATTA
>NW_013822923.1:0-454 GCF_000517525.1 Limulus polyphemus
TCTTTTAGGTAGGATTAAGTAGAGTAACCGATGATACCTTTTTTTCCCATTTTATTGGCTATATATTTGTGCGCCAAGCGTGGGGCGCACGTATACCCGATTCGACTTTATTACTAATCAGGATCTCTACCAGCCTACCATCAAATTGAAATACTTTTAAGCAGGATTAGAGTAAATTAATCTATGAAACCTTGGGAGTGGTCAAATATATCAGTCAAAAGGGTTTGACCTCCCGAGTCCAAAACTGTAATTAAATCTAAAATCGGTCAAGTGATGACTGAGTTATGAGCTAAAAGTTTGTACTTGAAAAAAACGAAAAATACTCAGACATTCTATGAGCCGCTATGCCGCGGCTAAAAACATAGGGACAGTTTACATGATAGTTAAATGTTTATTGAAAAAAAAATCAGAAGATACTGGACTTTTAAGATTTTTTAGAATGTTAGCGTGGTTG
>NW_013822924.1:0-453 GCF_000517525.1 Limulus polyphemus
CGTACAAATATGTACTGCTCTGTTTAAACCAAATACAAAATACTAGTGAAGTCCACACTTTATTTACATTTCATCTGTATTTCCGGTAATAATGTAGTCGCTATGATAAATTGACTACTTACTTGCAATTACTCATTATTTATGACTCTTTTACGTGATTATTTCAAATCGAAAATAGTTATATACGATTCGATCAATAGACTAAAATAACCCATACAGTTTATTCAGGTGAGGAAACAACTTCTCAAATATAAGTTTACGCTAATTCACGAACGAAATGAAACAAGAACAACGACACACACGCACACACATACAAACGATTCAATTATCAAACCAATTAAGTTTGTTACAATTTTTAATGAAAGTATAAACATAATTATTAATTTAAACCTAATTATTTTAGAAAAGAAATTAGTGGATTTGGGCAAATGTTAAATTTAGTATTAAACAAAT
>NW_013822925.1:0-915 GCF_000517525.1 Limulus polyphemus
CTTTAAACTTGGTAGAAATGTTGGGTGTGACTAAAGAACACAATCTGAACACTTTTTCCAGAAAACAATGTTTTTAGAAAATGTTCACTTATTTACAGTTCTTTTACAATAAGATATGAATAGTACAATTCGTAATTACCAGCACTAGGGTGTTGTTTGTTTGACTTACTACTAGTTTAAGCAACATCTAAATTAATCTAATAAACACCAATGCCCCGGAACAATCAGTTATTATATATTACAAAAGTAACTCAACACCATAAAACAGTGTGAACAAATTTCACCAACAGTTTTAAATAAAATGTCTGTCTACTGATATCTACTGATAAAACTTATAACTATTAGTTGAAGTAGAATTCACAATAAATCTATATATATATTCTGTATATATATAAGAGGCTAATGTCCATCTGTCCACAAAATTCCTCTTGCAGTTTAAGTCCAACTTGGATGAAACTTCCCACAATTCTTCAACATTATAAGGGGAAGTTCCTAACAAAGTTTCATTACAATTGGGTCGGTTATAAAAACAGAATGAGGCTTTCACACATGGTATGATATATGTGGCATTTTGAAGAACTGTATTGCCTGACAACATGTTCATACTCACAAGGAGGCAGATAAGAAAACTCGCACTGTTGTATATCAAGAAGTCCTTTAGTCAGTAACAAAATGTCCAAAAAGTTAACTTATGTTCTATTGATTGTAATTATCATAGTAAAGTTATTAGGCCGAAGGCCCAACAATGCATTTCACTGGAACTATCACAAACAGCCTCCCTTTGGGCAGAATTTCTGCTAGTTCATACTGAAGACAAAACGTAACAGTGATATAATGCTCTGCTATTAAATTTGGACATCCATAACAAATGTTTGTAGTTATTTGATTCCATATGACTGAAGTGTCATATGGAAT
>NW_013822926.1:0-453 GCF_000517525.1 Limulus polyphemus
AGTTTAACAGGGGGACATCTCGGAATCAAGAAGACATTGAGTCACATACGACAAAGATTTTATTGGATAGGTATGAGGCGAGATGTGGAATAATGGTGCCGGACATGCATTACATGTAGTGCAAAAAGGGGACCCAAGCATAAGAGATGCCCAACTTATGAAGAGTTGCCTGAGAATATTTCAGAGATTGTGAAAGTGTTATCGGAAAGGATGGATGATATTCACCATCAAGTGCATTCAAAGTTGAAAACGTCTACTGATTCGATGAAGTAAACTTATGATAAGAGATCTACTGAAGTCAGCTTTGTACCAGGAGACAAGGTATGGTTGTATAATCCCAGGAAGACCAAAGGGAAGTCTCCTAAGTTGTCTTCTCCATGGGAAGGCCCATATGACATAGTGGATCGTCTCTCAGACGTGACTTTCTGGATAAAATGTGGTCAGTGAGGTAAA
>NW_013822927.1:0-453 GCF_000517525.1 Limulus polyphemus
CCAATAGTTTCGTTAATCTTTTCTTCAGTCATATTTATTTTTTACATTTTAATTTTCTTAAATATTAAGCTTCTTTCTTTTAATTTTTTTAAATCCCTGCCACGTTCTTTTAATTTTGTAATTTCTTTCTTCTTTGTTCTCTTTTAATTATTTGTAATTTCTTCTTGATCTTAATTTTAATTTTCGATCTCGATCTTTAAATTTTCTGCCATGTTCCTTTAATTTCCGATGTCATTCATCCTGATTTTGTCTTAATACTTTAATTTTCTCAATTAACGCTCGAATCTCACTAATTAACCTCGTGATCGCCATCTTTCACTTAAGTATAATTAATAATTAAAGCTCTATTATATTTTCTTCGACGTGAAATAATGTCCCATGTCTGACATTATTGTTGTAACGTAGCTTTCTTGTTGGTGGGTTCTTTTAAATTATCTGATGAAAATAATTCAG
>NW_013822928.1:0-453 GCF_000517525.1 Limulus polyphemus
CATACATTCACAGCTACTCGGGTATTGTAGAATTTGTAACAATTCCTAATTTCCAACATTAATATATTAGTGAATAAATTGGTTTTTAATGGATATAATAAGATAACTCTAATTAGATATTTTAAATTATTCTGTAATAAATATACAAAATAGGTATGTAAATTTAAAAATAGTGGTATAAACGAAATCATAATAAACACAATAAGTAATAATTTCTAATTTTTGTAGGGAAATTATTGAAATTACTTATTTGGACTGTATCTTGTATCACTTTCCCTATATACGACCTGCTACTATGTAATTCTTATAGAACCTTTGAAGATCTTGACACTAGTATGGATGGGTGGAAGATGGGAGCTATACTAACAATTTAGGTTGGGCTTGTATAGTAATACCTTAACATCATGGTATTTATGTTCAAACATCATTACGGGGGCTGGAATGCTAACATCA
>NW_013822929.1:0-452 GCF_000517525.1 Limulus polyphemus
GTAGTTTCTACATAATATGGATTTTAGTTTTGTGCGCGATTTGTGAATTCATTTAGTGTTTATTGGAATGTTATGTTTTGTTGTAAGGTTTTTCCAAATGTTGACTGTTTTATCGCTAATATAATGTATGTAATAGTGCAGGATTTTATAGTTAGTTGTTTCATTGAATTTATTATTGTTTGTTTGCTGTTGATTGTGTTGTTGGCCTAGGTATGTGTGTATGATTTTTTTGACGGTTTTTGAAGAAAATTTATTGACGATGAGAAAGTGTTGTTTTAATTGTTTGATTTTCTCATTAATTTTATCTGGTGAGCACAGTTTATACATACATCAACTTTTATATTTCCCAGATTTGTATTTTTCTTTCCAATATTTTTAACTGTTTTGTTTGATGCTATTTACCAAATTTACAAATTATTAAAGTCCTATATTTATAGTAAATATTTTATTTC
>NW_013822930.1:0-453 GCF_000517525.1 Limulus polyphemus
GATATGAATGTCAGTAATAGGAGTGATCCAGTACGAAAAAAGCCACAGGAATTTAATGGGAAGGCACCGTGGGAAGCATATAGAGCACAATTTGAGCTACTGGCGGAGATGAATGGATGTACAGAGGAGCAGAAAGCAGTATATCTAGCAACGAGCTTGAAGGGACAACCACTGGAAACACTTGAACAGTTGTCAGCAGATGACAGGCACAACTATAGAGCACTGGTAGCGGCTCTAAAACTCAGGTACGGAACCCAAAATCAGTCAGAAGTCTACAGAGCTATGTTTAGGACGAGAGTCCGTGCTAAAGGGAGAGCCTGCAAGAGCTGGCGCAGGACTTGGAAAGCATGGCACACAAGGCTTACCCAACTCCACCACCCGATCTCCTTAAGTTGTTGGTGAGGGATTAGTTCTTAGATGCCTACGAGAAGATAATTTGCGGTAGGATAAGGG
>NW_013822931.1:0-453 GCF_000517525.1 Limulus polyphemus
GAAAAGGTTACTTCTTATGTAGATGAGGGTAAGGGTGTATATTTGGTGTATCTGGATTTTCAGAAAGCATTTGACAAGGTGCCACATAAAAGGCTTGGAAAAACATTATCTCTGTAGGTGTGTGGGATAAGTTAGCAAATTGGATAGAAGAGTGGCTGGATGGAGTTTAGTCAAACTGGATTAATGTCACAAGTGGAATACCTCAGGTCTCAGTCTTAGAACCTTTGTTCTTTTAGATTTACATCAATGAAAGAATAGTTAATAAATTACTTAAACTTGCAGATGATATTAAAGTCTTAGGTGTTGCTAGCTGTGAAGAGGATGCTGTTGATTTACAAAAGGATTTAGATCATTTAGTGGGTTGGGCAGATAAATGGCAGATAGATATTAATTATAATAAATGCAAGATAATACATGTGGGTTATCATAATTTGAATTGTAAGTATAATTTGG
>NW_013822932.1:0-452 GCF_000517525.1 Limulus polyphemus
ATTGTCATTCTTTATAGGTTAGCTGTTTTATAACATGCTTAATACTGATCTACTACATATAAACGTGTTATCAGTCTCTATAGTTTAGCAATTATAAAACATCCTTAATACTGATCTACTACATATAAACTTATTCTCATTCTCTATAGTTTGGCTATTTTAAATCATGCTTAACACTGATCTACTACTTATAAACGTATTTTCATTCTCTGTAGATTAGCTATTTGAAAACACGTTTAATACTGATCTATCACATATAAACGTATTGTCATTCTCTATATTTTAGCTATTTTAAAACATGCTTAATACTGATCTGCTACATATAAACGTATTGTCATTCTTTATAGGTTAGCTATTTTAAAACATGCTTAATACTGATCTACTACTTATAAATTTATTGTCATTCTCTATAGTTTAGCAATTTTAAAACATGTTTAATACTGATCTACTAC
>NW_013822933.1:0-450 GCF_000517525.1 Limulus polyphemus
AAACATCGTAAAACTAGTACTAGAAAGTTAGAATTTTGTAAGTAAATGTCCCATGTTCCCACGAACCTTCAATAAAAAATTAAGAACATTCATCTAAATGTGATGAAGTACTGGTACCAAACACAAAACCTCCCGTAACTCCTTTAAAACGAATACAAGGAAGGTGAAACTTTGCATGATACTGTGGAACGAACTAGTTAATATACATACCGAATTTGGTTACGATCCATCGGTTTAGTACCTGGGGTAATAGGAAATCGATAACAGAGCATAATCAAAAAGCTTCACTGCAGTACACATACTCATTCAGAAAGTCAATAAAGTAGTAAAAAAGGATCACAAAAGTCGCAAAAATGATAATACGAAGCTAGAATTATGCATGTAATTACGCAAGTATGCAACGAACGTTCATAAAAAAATTTGAGAACATCCGTCCAAATGGAACGAACT
>NW_013822934.1:0-453 GCF_000517525.1 Limulus polyphemus
ATTGATGTAGTAATTTATGATTTTTTGGTTATTCAACTGAATATCTAAAATCTAAAAAATATTATTTTGTTTCATATCCTCCACATGCAAATTTTTAATACATTTAGCAACCTACATCAAGCAGCAACTGAGTACAAAGGTCATAACTAGAAGAGATAATTGTTTGCTTCACTTTTTTATTTACTGTTCTACGTTTTAAGAAAAATAAGTTTAAGAACTTATTTCTAAATAACAATAATCTATATACATATATAATGTATAATAATATTTTACAAAATACTAGTCTACTAAAATACAGTCAAGACAAGTCACTTTGTAAAGACTAAAAGTCAGTTTTATATTATTGGATATGGTAACATGAGAACATGTGTGCCGCATCACTGTAACTTTTGTATTGTTAGCCAGGCACGGCTAAAAAGTCAATATACTATAAATAATAAATATATATATATA
>NW_013822935.1:0-451 GCF_000517525.1 Limulus polyphemus
AGTTTCTTCTTCGATGGTGGCTTCTTCAGGTGTCACATCTTCAGCAGCGTCATTTGTTCTGTGGTCCACTTCGTCCCAACTGAAATGTCCTGGACCATGATAACGCCAAAGCCTGTTTGCATGCACCACTTTTGGTTTACCTCGCCGACAACATTTTACCCGGAAAGTCACGCCTGAGAGACGATCCACTATGTCATATGGGCCTTCCCATGGAGAAGACAACTTAGGAGACTTCCCTTTGGTCTTCCTGGGATTATACAACCACACCTTGTCTCCTGGTTCCAAGCTGACTTCAGTAGATCTCTTATCATAAGTTAACTTCATCGAATCAGCAGACGTTTTCAAGTTTGTTCGCACTTGATGGTGAATATCATCCATCCTTTCCGATAACACTTCCACAAACTCTGACATATTCACAGCAACTCTTCATAAGGTGGCATCCATTATGCTT
>NW_013822936.1:0-453 GCF_000517525.1 Limulus polyphemus
GGCATCTACGAACTGATCCCTCAGCATCAACTTGAGGAGATCGGGTGGTGCAGTTGGGTAGGCCTTGTGTGCCATGCTCTCCAAGTCCTGTGCCAGCTCTTGCAGGCTCTCCCCTTTAGCATGGACTCTCGTCCTGAACCTGGCCCTGTAGACTTCTGACTGGTTTTGGGTTCCGTACCTGAGTTCTAGAACCTCTACCAGTGTTCTATAGTTGTGTCTGTCGGCTGCTGTCAACTGTCCAAGTATTTCCAGTGGTTGGCCCTTCAAGCTTGTTGCCAGATCTACAGCTTTCTGTTCCTCTGTCCATCCATTCATCTCTGCCAGTAGCTCGAATTGTGCTCTATATGCTTCCCACAGTGCCTTCCCATCGAATTCCTGTGGCTTCCTTCGCACTGGATCACTCCTATTACTGACATTCATATCTGGGATGTGACTTCTAACTGGACTGAATAT
>NW_013822937.1:0-452 GCF_000517525.1 Limulus polyphemus
AAATGGAGTTCAGTCAAACTGGATTAATGTCACAAGTGAGTTATCTCAAAGTTCAGTCTTAGGACTTTTGCTCTTTTTGATTTACATCAATGACATAGACGAAGGAATGGCCAATAAATTACTTAAGTTTGCAGATGATATTAAGGTCTTGGGTGTTGCTAGCTGTGAAGATGATACTGCTGATTTACAAAAGGATTTAGATCATTTAGTGAGTTGGGCAAATATATGGCAGCTGGGTTTGAATTATAATAAATTCAAGATAATGCATGTGGGTTTTCATAATTTGAATTATAAGTATAACTTGGATGAGAATAACCTTAACAGTGTCATGAAAGCAAGGTATCTTGGTACAATAGTCGATCAGTCTCTTAAGCAATCCAAACAGTGTGCTGTTGCTAGTGGTGGGACAAATAGGATTTTAGGTTGTGTCTACATAAATATTGAATACAAGT
>NW_013822938.1:0-452 GCF_000517525.1 Limulus polyphemus
AGAAATAGCTTATTTTAAGCCACAGTCTCACAGTTGTTATTTTAAAACTGATGTGCAATATCTGTTACTAAGTGCATCAAGCAGCCAAAGCACTGTTTGTTGCTTTTGACCTTGCTAGCACTTAGCATTGTCTCTCATCTAGATACATATTAGTTAGATACAGTTAAATTTATTTGTATATTTTAGTTAATTATGTATTATTTATGTTTTGAAATTTATATTTGAAAGATATAATAATTTTCTAATATAACCCAAACTACACTCTGGTTCACAAGGATTAACTTACTATGTAAGTGCAAAAACATAGTACAAAAAAGTAGGGTTATGTTTCATTGATAGTTGACAGTAAAAAAAAAGAATACCCAGGTAAGTAGTATATTTGTTGTTTTTCATGTGTATTTCTTATTGTAAAGGCAATTAAAATGTAACATTTATAAACTTTTTTTGGTAAG
>NW_013822939.1:0-451 GCF_000517525.1 Limulus polyphemus
GACACAAGATTTAACAATACTGTGTCCTGTCAATAAGAAGACATAGGCTTTATCAATACTGTGTCCTGTCAATAAGAAGATACAGGAATTATCAATACTGTGTACTGACATTAAGAAGACACAAAATTTAACAATATTGTATCCTGTCAATAAGTAGATAAAGGATTTATCAATACTGTGTACTGTCAATAAGAAACACAAGATTTAACGATACTGTGTACTGTCTATAAGAAGACACAAGATTTAACAATACTATGTACTGTAAATAAGAAGACACAAGATTTAACAATACTGTGTCCTGTCAATAAGAAGATACAGGATTTATCAATACTGTGTCCTATCAATAAGAAGATACAGGATTTATCAATACTGTGTACTGTCAATAAGAAGAAACATAATTTAACAATAATGTGTCCTGTCAATAAGAAGAAAAAGGATTTATCAATACTGT
>NW_013822940.1:0-453 GCF_000517525.1 Limulus polyphemus
ATTGAGCTCTCTTTTGTCCAGATTTATTACAGTGCCAGCAAAGTCCCTCAAACCTCTCTGAAAGCTGACCTTTTCTGGCCTTGAATCTATATGACTGTACCAACCTCGGTATCTCTGTGCTGGACTTAACGTAGGATTCAAATTCGAGAGATCTGGCCATTGCATCCTGCATGGTAGAGGGGTGTGCTTGCTTCACTTGTATCTTAAGTTGTGGACTGTCCAAGGCATCTACAAACTGATCCCTCAGCAACAACTTGAGGAGATCGGGTGGTGCAGTTAGGTAGGCCTTGTGTGCCATGCTTTCCAAGTCTTGTGCCAGCTCTTGCAGGTTCTCCCCTTTAGCACGGATTCTCGTCCTAAACCTAGCTCTATAGACTTCTGACTGATTCTGGGTTCCGTACCTGAGTTCCAGAGCCTCTACTAGTGCTCTATAGTTGTATCTGTTGGCTGCTG
>NW_013822941.1:0-451 GCF_000517525.1 Limulus polyphemus
GAGTATGGTGGCTATAAATTGGGTAACAGGAGTTACACCTAGGTATTCGTGGAGTTGTTGTACCAAATAACGCTAAAGATGAGTATGGTGGTTATAAATTCGGTAACTATAGTTACACCTAGGTGTTCATGGAGTAGTTATACCAAGTAAGGCTAAAGATGAGTATGGTTGTTATAAATTCGGTAACTAAAGTTAAACCTAGGTGTTTGTGGAGTTGTTTTACAAAATAGCGCTAACGATGATTATGGTGGTTATAAATTCGGTAACTATAGTTACACCTAGGTGTTCGTGGAGTTGTTGTACCAAGTAAGGCTAAAGATGAGTATGGTGGTTATCAATTCGGTAACTAGAGTTACACCTAATTGTTCGAGGTGTAGTTGTACCAAGTAAGGCTAAAGATGAGTATGGTGGTTATAAATTCGGTAACTAGAGTTACACCTAGGTGTTCGTG
>NW_013822942.1:0-454 GCF_000517525.1 Limulus polyphemus
TATATTTTGTGTCTGTCCTTCATGCCCATGAGTTCAATAGTTACCCACACTGGTCCCCACAACCTTGAATAATGTCCTGTTACACCACAGAGCTTCTGTATGGCTTCTGGTATTCCTTTGTGATCCAGCATCTTGATATTCACAAGGGTTTGCTGAGACGCAGAATCTATGACAAAGTTGCACCTTTTGCCATCCAGCTTTTCTGTCACGTAGACACTATGTGTGCTTGGCATTTTTACACCTAGGTGTTGGGACTTTCACGATGGGGGTTGGTGTGTGCACCTCAACACCCACCACTACTGGTTTCCCCGAGGCTGACTTATTGGTAATATTCTTCTTAAACTGGCTCCTCACGTGCCCTTGCTCTCCACAGTTCCAACAACCTTTCTGGGTAGCAGCCTTTCCTGTTATGGCATCTTCCCTGTGTTGAACTTTCCAGCATTGAGCTCTCTTG
>NW_013822943.1:0-453 GCF_000517525.1 Limulus polyphemus
TGTTAAACATCATAGTGACTGTGGCACCACAGTATCATGTAAAGTGTGTTATCTGATACACATCTTTCGTCATTCTAACATCAGTCTACACTACTGTTGTTCACGTGATAATGCACTTTGAATAAAGTGTTAAACATCATAGTGACTGTGGCACCACAGTATCATGTAAAGTGTGTTATCTGATACACATCTCTCGTCATTCTAACATCAGTCTACACTACTGTTGTTCACGTGATAATGCACTTTGAATAAAGTGTTAAACATCATAGTGACTGTGGCATCACAGTATCATGTAAAGTGTATTATCTGATACACATCTCTCGTCATTCTAACATCAGTCTACACTACGGTTGTTCACGTGATAAGGCACTTTGAATAAAGTGTTAAACATCATAGTGTCTGTGACACCACAGTATCATGTGAAGTGTGTTATCTGATACACATCTCTCGTCA
>NW_013822944.1:0-453 GCF_000517525.1 Limulus polyphemus
ACTAAGTGGCAGCTGACAAGAGAAGTAAAATAAACAAAAGTTAATATCTGTCTATTTATTTTGTTATTTTTAATTTATTATGTTAATTTCCATGTAATGTTTTTGATCAAAGAAATAAAGACAACATGTAGTACTCAATACTCATCTTCCTTTATTGAATCATTAATATAAGCAAAAAATACTTTATTATAAATTCTGATTTTTTCTGTACAAAATACAAATAATGTTTACTGAAAGCTTGCCAAATTTCGTGAAGATACATAAATCGTATCGTATCAGACGATGTATCGATACAATCGTATCACGACTTCACGATACGATACCCGTATCTCATCGCTGTATCGCCATACCTTTAGTTGTAACTATAAATATTATATTCTACATATCAGACAATACATGAGTTGTAAGTTTTCTATAACGGTATACTTCCTTCTAATTATTTATTCTATCTAG
>NW_013822945.1:0-453 GCF_000517525.1 Limulus polyphemus
AATGTCAAACTTCTTAGAATATCTATATTAATATCATCATCTTTGTGTTCAGCAACCATGGATGACAAGTTGATACTCACAGATCATTCTAATCACTCAAATGACAATTAATTAATCCACTACTTTTTTCTACAAGGATTAAACCAATTTTAAATCACTGCTTAACTATCTTTTGACATAATACTGCTACAAAACTCACTCAGCAGCACTAAAAATCAACATATGCACATTCCACATAACTGCTTGGTTATCTGTTGACATAATACTGCTACAAAAATCACTCAGCAGCACTAAACATCAACGTGTGCACATTCCACATAACTGCTTGGTTATCTGTTAACATAATACTGCTACAAAAATCACTCAGCAGCACTAGACATCAACGTGTGCACATTCCACATAACTGCTTGGTTATCTGTTAACATAATACTGCTACAAAAATCACTCAGCAGC
>NW_013822946.1:0-453 GCF_000517525.1 Limulus polyphemus
GTACAATTTTAATAGGTTCAGGAAGACCCCGGATTTAGCTCCGTTACGTTGTGAGAGAATCAGTGCAAAAACGTTTGACCAATTATCCTCTTTTTTCGGCTTAAATAGCCACGTGGGACTGAGAAACAAATTTTACCCTGGAAATATGCATTACGTGTTTACAAACAAGTATTATATTTATATGTATTTTCTTCATTATTGTTTAGTAATTGTTTGTGGCTACTAGTAGAGTATATATCTTGTATTTATTAAAAGTTAGTTGTTAATGTTTCTTTAATTGAGTAAATTGAGTGGTGAAGGTTGAGAACCTCATATCACATTACAGATTATGTATGCACATTGTGCCACAGTGTTTCTTTGTTGATATTCTGTGGAGAATTAAAAGGTGGCAACTTTTTCAATATTCCTACATGAAAATTCTATTCCTATCAATAAACATTGGTTTTTGTGTAC
>NW_013822947.1:0-447 GCF_000517525.1 Limulus polyphemus
CAGTACATAGTATTGTTAAATCTTGTGGCTTGTTATTGATAGTACACAGTATAATTAATGTTATGACTTGTTATGATAGTACACAGTATCGTTAAATCTTGTTGTCTTCTTATTGACAATACACAGTATTGATAAATTCTTTTCTCTTATTGACAGTACACAGTATTGATATATCCTGTATCTTCTTATTGACTGAACACAGTATTGTTAAATCTTGTGGCTTGTTATTGATAGTACACAGTATCATTAAGTCTTATTACTTGTTATGATAGTACACAGTATCGTTAAATCTTTTGTCTTCTTATTGACAGTACACAGTATTGATAAATCCTTTTTCTTCTTATTGACAGGACACAGTATTGTTAAATTATTTTTCTTCTTATTGACAGTACACTGTATTAATAAATCCTGTATTTGCTTATTGACAGGACACAGTATTGTTAAAAC
>NW_013822948.1:0-453 GCF_000517525.1 Limulus polyphemus
ATGCCCCAAAGGATCAACGAACTCCACGAAGCGAAAGGAAGATCTACTAGATATTAAATAAATTATAAATATATTAATTCATATGAATATGATTGAAAATTTTAATTTTTTCTGAAAAGATGGTGTATATTTACTTGTGACCACGCTGTGTATTTTCTGTTTATCAGAATTTGAAATATTTTTCGTACCTTATTTTTCTGTTCATTTGTTTTAATAGAGCATGTTCAGGAGAAATAGGTTTGGCTAAAAAGGCTTCAATGTTAATAGGCTGAAAAAATTAAAAGTAAGTAAACTGATAAGGTAATAGCTTTTATATATACAAGACATTAAGAAATTGTATCTGTGCATGTTTTTAATCGATGTTTTAAATTGCAAGTAAAAAAATAATAACATCACTTTTATTCATAGAGTAGCCAAAGGTGACAGTAGGATTGGGGGGGGGGGGGGCTGTTG
>NW_013822949.1:0-1230 GCF_000517525.1 Limulus polyphemus
CATGTCTCAAAATCAGGGAATACGTCATGATGTAGAATCATTTGAAAAGCAAACCATGCAGTTAGAAGTTATGTCTCAAAATCAAGGAATACGTCATGCTACAGAATCATTGGAAGAATGTATCATGTATCAAAATTAGGGAATACGTCATGCTGTAGAATCATTTGAAGAGGCGGACATGCAGTTAGAAGTCATGTCTCACAATCAAGGAGTACGTCATTCTGTTGAATCATAGGAAGAACGAACCATTCAGTTAGAAGTCGTGTCTCAAAATCAGGGAATGTTTCATGCTGTAGAATCATTTGAAGAACGAGCCATGCAATGGGAAGTCATGTCTGTAAATCAGGGTATACGTCATGCTGTAGAATCATTTGACAAACGAGCCTTGCAGTTAGAAGTCATGTCTCACAATCAAGGAATACGTCATGCAATAGAATCATTGGTAGAACGGACCATGCAGTTAGAAGTCATGTCTAAAAATCAAAGAATACGTCATGCTGTAGAATCATTGGAACAACGAACCATTCATTAGAAGTCATGTCTCAAAATCAGGGAATTAGTCATGCTGTAGAATCATTTGAAGAACGAGCCATGCAGGAGAATTCATATCTCAAAACTAGAGAATACATCACGCTGTATAATCACTTAAAGAGCCATACAAGCGGTTACAAGTAATGTCTCACAATCAAGGAATACGTCATGCAATAGAATCATTGGAAGAACGAACCATGCAGTTAGAGGTCATGTCTCCAAATCAGGGAAAGTGTCATGCTGTGGAATCATTTAAAGAACGAACCATGCAATGAGAAGTCATGTCTCAAAATCAGGGAATACGTCATGCTGTAGAATCATTTGAAGAATGAATCATGCAGTTAGAAGCCATGTCTCAAAAACACGGTATATGTCATGCTGTATTATCATTTGATTAACGAACCATTCAGTTAGAATTCATGTCTTAAAATCAGGAAATGTGTCATGCTGTAAAATCATTTGAAGAATGAATCATACAGTAAAAATTCATTTCTCAAAATCAGGGAATACGTCATGCTGTATAATGATTGAAAGAACGAGTCATGCAATGAGAAGTCATGTCTCAAAATCAGGATATGTGTTATGCTCTAGTATCATTTAAAGAACGAGCTATGCAATGAGAATTCATGTCTCAAAATTAGAGAATACGTCATGCTGTAGAATCATTTGAAGAGGCAGACATGCAGTTAGAAGTCATGT
>NW_013822950.1:0-452 GCF_000517525.1 Limulus polyphemus
GTACAAATACTCCAAGAACACCTAGGTGTAACTCTAGTTACAGAATTTATAACCATCATACTCATCATTAGCCTTATTTGGTACAACTACTCCATAAATACCTAGGTGTAACTATAGTTACCGAATTTATAACCACCCTACTCATCTTTAGCCTTACTTGGTACAACTACTCCATGAACACTTAGGTTTAACTCTACTTACAGAATTTTTAACCACCATACTCATCTTTAGCATTACTTGGTACAACTACTCTATAAATACCTAGGTGTAACCATATTTACCGAATTTATAACCACCATACTCATATTTAGCCTTACTTGGTACAACTACTCCATGAACACTTAGGTGTATCTCTAGTTACCGAATCAATAACCACCATATTCATCTTTTGTCTTCATTGGCACAACTATTCCACGAACACCTAGGTGTAACTATAGTTACAGAATTTATAA
>NW_013822951.1:0-453 GCF_000517525.1 Limulus polyphemus
GATGAGAATCCACTGAAGTTAAATGAGTTGTAATATTCGAACTTTGTAAATTCTCCTGCTCAAATATCTGAAGTTTTCTGATTGGTAAGCGTTATAACAATCACGCTTATAGTTTCCGAAGTTTATAGTACACCGACTATAGCAAACTAATAATAGATACTCTCCTTTTTTGGTTATATTCATAGGCGTATGGAGGTTTTCTAGAAATTTCAGTTTTACGTAACAATACTGGTGCTGACACAAGCGTTTACGTACACACATATTGCTGATTCTTACTCTCGAAAATCTTCTACAACCTTGGAGAATAGGCAGGAGTTTCGCAATACATATCTGACAGTATAAGCCATGTATGTTTCTAAATATAAATTTAATCCAAACAAACGTTGATATTAAAATAAATATATAATAACAAATTCGTTACACCGAGAAATAGTTACATTTATCGATCACATT
>NW_013822952.1:0-453 GCF_000517525.1 Limulus polyphemus
ATGAATTCCGCAAATTCTTATTTTCGAAAGAACATAAGAATTATACAGCTATAGCGCATAATACGAAAGGTCTTGACGGGAATTTAAACATGAATTATATTATTCATCAAGGGATAAAACCCAACATTATCGTGGAAAAATTATGTTTTTGACCATCAAAACTCTCAGAATTAGAATGTCTATGTCTGTATCATTGTTTCCAAAAATATTTGGATTAGAAGAACTATAGAAAGTATATTTCCCTCATTTTTTTTAACATAAAATCAAATCAGGAATATCGAAGATATATATATACAGGGTGGGCCAAAAGTAGGGTTACAGTTAACACTTAAACATTTTTCCTTTATTAGAAATTTAGACATTTATTTACATACATTATATTTACATATTAGACATTTTACATTAAACATTTAATCTCTCAAGTGCTCAAAGTGCCCACCTTCAACCTTGCAA
>NW_013822954.1:0-454 GCF_000517525.1 Limulus polyphemus
ACCGTACATGTTTGGTAGCATCAAGTCTTGAATAAACCTTTAGATCTCCTGCCCCATACGCTAACCACTAGGCCATGTTCGCCTATGTTGAAGCCCCATACGCTAACCATTAGGCCATGTTCGCCTATGTTGAAGCCCATACGCTAACCATTAGGCCATGTTCGCCTATGTTGAAGCCACCATACGCTAACCACTAGGCCATGGGCGCCTATCTTGAAGCCCCATACGCTAACCATTAGGCCATGTTCGCCTATGTTGAAGCCCATACGCTAACCACTAGGCCATGTTCGCCTATGTTGAAGCCCCATACGCTAACCATTAGGCCATGTTCGCCTATGTTGAAGCCCCATACGCTAACCTATGTTGAAGCCACCATACGCTAACCACTAGGCCATGGACGCCTATCTTGAAGCCCCATACGCTAACCATTAGGCCATGTTCGCCTATGTTGAAG
>NW_013822955.1:0-453 GCF_000517525.1 Limulus polyphemus
AACAGTACCACTTAACAAATATTCTAATTTAACGCATCGCCTGTATTCCGACAGTACCACTTACCAAATATTTTATTTAACGCATCGCCTGTATTCCAACAGCACCACTTACCAAATATTTTATTTAACGCATCGCTTGTATTCCGACAGTACCACTTACCAAATATTTTATTTAACGCATCGCCTGTATTCCAACAGTACCACTTACCAAATATTTTATTTAACGCATCGCCTGTATTCCGACAGTACCACTTACCAAATATTTTAATTTAACGCATCGCCTGTATTCTGACAGTACCATTTACCAAATATTTTATTTAACGCATCGCCTGTATTCCAACAGTACCATTTAACAAATATTTTATTTAACGCATCTCCTGTATTCCAACAGTACCACTTACCAAATATTTTATTTAACGCATCGCCTGTATTCTGACAGTACCATTTAACAAA
>NW_013822956.1:0-454 GCF_000517525.1 Limulus polyphemus
TCGTGTTTCTCTCTCTCTCTCTCTCTCTATATATATATATATATACCGTTTTTAAATTTCGTAATCAAGTTAAAAGGATTTGAGACAGTTTGTGCTAACAACGAATAGCTTCATATTCCAATAAACCAACACGTCCTATTTTGAGGGTGGTTTCGAATGCATGAAAGTAAGGGTAAATTTTACCTAGTGGTGAACGGATATGTAAACCAGGAGTCAGTGAATAGGAAATATAAAACAACACGTCCTATTTTGAGGGTGGTTTCGAATGCATGAAAGTAAGGGTAAACTTTACCTAGTGGTGAACGGATATGTAAACCAGGAGTCAGTGAATAGGAAATATAAAACAACACGTCCTATTTTGAGGGTGGTTTCGAATGCATGAAAGTAAGGGTAAACTTTACCTAGTGGTGAACGGATATGTAAGCCAGGAGTCTGTGAAGAGGAAATATAAACC
>NW_013822957.1:0-453 GCF_000517525.1 Limulus polyphemus
GAAACAACCTTTCTACATTCGTTGGTTCTTTCGAAACAACCTTTCTACATTCGTTGGTTCTTTCGAAACAACCTTTCTACATACGTTGGTTCTTTCTAAGCAAACTTTCTACATACGTTGGTTCTTTCTAAGCAACCTTTCTACATACGTTGGTTCTTTCTAAGCAACCTTTCTACATACGTTGGTTCTTTCCAAGCAACCTTTCTACATACGTTGGTTCTTTCCAAGCAACCTTTCTACATACGTTGGTTCTTTCCAAGCAACTTTTCTATATAAGTTGGTTCTTTCTAAGCAACTTTTCTATATAAGTTGGTTCTTTCTAAGCAACTTTTCTATATAAGTTGGTTCTTTGGAAACAACTTTTCTATATAAGTTGGTTCTTTGGAAACAACCTTTCTACATACGTTGGTTCTTTGGAAACAACCTTTCTACATACGTTGATTCTTTCTAAAC
>NW_013822958.1:0-451 GCF_000517525.1 Limulus polyphemus
GCATTAGTAATACGTATGTGCTCAGTGTAATTAATAGGATGTGCAGAAAACTTATGTGCTCAGTGTATTTAATGTGATGTGCAGTAGAAACGTACGTGCTCAGTGTATTTAATGTGATGTTAATTAGAAACTTTTTCGCTTAGTGTATTTAATGTGATGTGCAGTAGAAACTTTTTCGCTTAGTGTATTTAATGTGATGTGCAGTAGAAACTTACGTACTCAGTGTATTTAATGTGATGTGCAGTAGATATTTGTGTTCTCAATAAATTTAATGTGATGTGCAATAGAAACTTGTTTGCTTAGTGTATTTAATGAGATGTGCATTAGAAACGTATGTGCTCAGTGTATTTTATGTGATGTGCATTAGAAACTTACTTACTCAGTGTATTTAATGTGATGTGCAGTAGATATTTGTGTTCTCAATATATTTAATGCGATATGCAATAGAAAC
>NW_013822959.1:0-452 GCF_000517525.1 Limulus polyphemus
AAAACCTTGTCGAAACGTTCTACATTTGCTGTTGTATTAAAGTTTTTCTTCATTACCCATTCAAGCCGTCTCCAGCCATTATAAGTAATAGGTATATCGATTGGTGCTAATTATTTCAGCTGTGTTGCCAACTTATATCTTCATTGTTACGAAAATAAATTCATAAATAATTTTTTAAATCCAGAATTATTTTCCTTAACATACAGGTGTACCATATTTTTTGGTGTTTAAGACACACTTTTTTTACCCCACAATTTGATGTCAAAATCTGCTTGTGTCCTATACACTGAAGGTATGAATAATATATATAAACCAAACTTATTTCACATCTGGTATAGGTAGATTAATGTAGTGGTAGTTATATCACCTTCCTTATATAAGACCCGCTACTTGAGCTTAGTATAATAATAGGCTGGAACCCTAACTTAAAGGACAGATTTGTTGCCCCCCCC
>NW_013822960.1:0-452 GCF_000517525.1 Limulus polyphemus
CAGAGAAGTTTGAAGGACTTTGCTGGCACTGTAACAAACCTGAGCACAAGAGAGCTTAATGTTGGCAACTTCAACACAGGGGAGACGATACAGCAGTAAAGGCTGCTACCAAGAAAGGCTGTTGGAATTGTGGGGAGCAAGGACATCTGAGGAGCCAGTGTAAGAAAAATACCACCAATAAGTCAGCTTCGAGAAACCAGTAGTGGTTGGTGCTAAGGGACGCCCACCAACCTCCATCGTGAAAGTCCCAACAGCTAAATGTAAAATGGCAAGCACACATAGTATCTACGTGACAGGGAAGCTGGATAGCCAAAGGTGCAACTTTGTCATAGACTCTGCATCTCAGCAGACCCTTGTGAGCATCAAGGTGCTGGATAACAAAGGAGTACCAGAAGCTGTACAGAAGCTCTGTGGTGTGACAGGACATTCTGCAAGGTTGTGGGGACCAATGT
>NW_013822961.1:0-452 GCF_000517525.1 Limulus polyphemus
TACTACTGATTCCATGGCTACATGTAGAGGTTACCAAGTACTACTGATTCCATGGCTACATGTAGAGGTTATCAAGCACTACTGATTCGATGACTACATGTAGAGGTTACCAAGTACTACTGATTCCATGGCTACATGTAGAGGTTACCAAGTACTACTGATTCGATGGCTACATGTAGAGGTTACCAAGTACTACTGATTCCATGGCTAGATGTAGAGGTTACCAAGTACTACTGATTCCATGGCTACATGTAGAGGTTACCAAGTACTACTGATTCGATGGCTACATGTAGAGGTTATCAAGTACTACTGATTCCATGGCTAGATGTAGAGGTTAACAAGTACTACTGATTCCATGGCTACATGTAGAGGTTACCAAGTACTACTGATTCGATGGCTACATGTAGAGGTTACCAAGTACTACTGATTCCATGGCTAGATGTAGAGGTTAC
>NW_013822962.1:0-263 GCF_000517525.1 Limulus polyphemus
ATGTTTTTTCTAGATAAACATTTGGTAAGAGAATAGATTTTCTTCCCTAATGTGCGGTAACATAGATGTTTACTCTTCCAATCGATAATTTAAAAAACAAAACAATTGTGTTAAGAGGAACACTTAGACAGATAGGCTATATTTGTAAACTTTACATATAACGAGTGAGAATGTTTTCCTTTTATTGGAGTTCTTTGGTGGTAAACGACCTTTCCATAATAATTATGAAGAAATAGACAATTTTATGTCAAAAAGAAAGCTTC
>NW_013822963.1:0-451 GCF_000517525.1 Limulus polyphemus
ATAGGCCATCAACAGTGAGGGAGTAAGACATCCCAGTCATCTTGGCAGCTATTACAAACTTTGCCAATTCCTGTCCAAGTGTCCAATTATACTTTTGTACCATCCCATCAAACTGTGGGTGAGGTGGCGTTGTTCTGGTCTTGTGTATGCCAAACAACTTGCAGCATTCATGGAACACAGCTGATTCAAAGTTACGGTCTTGATCCGAATGCAGTTCGTATGGCATACCAAATCTGAAGAAGAAATCACTAATAGCCAAAGCTACAATTGTAGCTTCATGATTTGGTATTGCATATGCCTCAGGCCACTTGGGGAAATATTCCATCACCACACAAATGTACTTGTTTCTAGTACGAGTTTATGGCAATGGACCAGCAATGTAAACAGCTACTCTTTCCATTGGTGCGCCAACTCGATAAAACGTCATTAGAGCACGTCCCTTATCCTTGGG
>NW_013822964.1:0-453 GCF_000517525.1 Limulus polyphemus
AAGCGCTCGAGTTTTGGGGTCTTATTACAAAAATAATGTTAGACGAGTTTTGTAATCACCTTCATTTTTCTAACAAATAGTAGTCTCCTACTCTTCCTGATAAAAAAAAGTATTGTGTTGCAAGACTAGATAAATTGAACCAGCATCTAGTTAAATAGATACATACTCTGAAATCACTGGTGATATATACATTATTCGGAGTTTATCTCAGTTTCTTAAATATCATACTTTTATAAACGAAAATAAAAACACTGAGCCATTTTTGTAACAAACACGCCGTGGCAAGATTGATTCGGTTTTGTTTTTCACTCTAATGGTGTTACAGAGACAACTATAACCCGAACCAGTTTCTCTTATCAAAGGTCACATAACCAGAATTGTAATTTTTTTTGATGTTTTTAAAAATAACGTACAAAAGTTGAGACAAAATAATAACTCTTTTTCCATACCCTT
>NW_013822965.1:0-453 GCF_000517525.1 Limulus polyphemus
TGAGATGTCCTCCTGTTACAGTATCATGGGATTGAAGCAACACAACTTCCCGTAACTTTCTCGGTATAATCGTTTGCCAGGTCGTCACTTTCCCATCTCCGGAGAAGAATACCATCTTCAAGCCTCAAGTGGTCCCATTGTGCCCAATAGTTCTTTGTCACAGGGCTTAGACTAGACACCTTCTCCCAAGCAGGGTGCAAAACACTTGCTTTTAGAAAATCAATCACTAGTTTCAAATCTTGGTCTTTCTCCTGTTCTGCTTTGACGTCTATATTTGGTTCCACTTCACCATCATCAACTCTTTCAGTCGGTTTGACTCCAGCTTGATGACACTTGGTTAGTTCAACCTCTGTTTTGCAGCAATGTCTGTAGTCATTCTTGCAGGGTCTTCGGCTCAGTCCATCAGCATTACCATGGGATTTTCCTTCTCTATATTCAATATTATAATTAAAC
>NW_013822966.1:0-453 GCF_000517525.1 Limulus polyphemus
GAAGAATATCAAAGATTTATACATCAATACGTAGTTGAGTAGATTATATTTATATGCATGCAGCAAATGATTAACTTACATGGTTTTGTTATAATAATAAAAAATGTTTTCAGCATACAGATATTTATTTATTAGCTATTGCATCTATATGTGCACAATGATGAGTTGTTTTGAGAGACACAGTTGGGAACATTGCATTTACATTTTTGGTTATTGATAATTAATTTTAGAAATTGTATTCTAAAGAAAATGCCATTTCGGCTCAGCATCTGGTTAAAGACTAAAAGTTATTTTCAATTTCATTTATAAATGAATGTGAAATAGATTAAAAACTGCACTTTATACTGTTGATACCACGATGTTGAGACATTTGATGAAAATCAAAAATACACGCTGATACAGAGCCTGTCTTCAATGAAAACAGACACGAAAGCTTCACGCGATGTTGAGACA
>NW_013822967.1:0-454 GCF_000517525.1 Limulus polyphemus
GATTTGACCCATTAAATTAACAACGCTGGTATATTAATCACTTGCAGAAGTAATTCTAGATGTTGTTTTAATTAATATTCATAAAAAAACTAACACTGTGTTCCAGTTAATGAATTCGTTTCAAACCTTTTTTTTTTCAACCTATCAACTAATTCGCACGATTGGGCTCACGCATCTTTAAACTGACACATCTATGAATGGTAGCTTCAGTCCACATTCAGCAGGTTTATTTCTTTTAACCTGAATAAATCAAGAAACTTCCCAAGAAAGTCCACCATACAAACTAACAGAACACCCACATACATCAACGACACAGCTGTAACAATACTTTCAAATCTTCCCATAGCTACCAGACACAGTGGTAACAATACTATCAAATCTTCCCATAGCTACCAGACACAGCTGTAACAATACTGTCAAATCTTCACATAGCTACCAGACACAGCTGTAACAA
>NW_013822968.1:0-1572 GCF_000517525.1 Limulus polyphemus
CAAGACTGAACAATGTGAATCACGTGATAACTGGAGAGAACTAACTCAAGACTGAACAACGTGAAATCAGTTTGATAACTGGAGAGAACTAACTCAAGACTGAACAATGTGAAATCACTTGATAACTGGAGAGAACTAACTCAAGACTGAACAACGTGAAATCAGTTTGATAACTGGAGAGAACTAACTCAAGACTGAACAATGTGAAATCACTTGATAACTGGAGAGAACTAACTCAAGACTGAACATGAAATCTGTTTGATTACTGGAGAGAACTCACTCAAAACTGAACGTGAAATCTGTTTGATTACTGGAGAGAATTCACTCAAGACTGAACAATGTGGAATCGCTTTTGATAACTGGAGAGAATTCACTCAAGACTGAACAATGGAATCAGTTTGATAACTGGAGAGAATTCACTCAAGACTGAACAACGTGGAATCAGTTTGATAACTGGAGAGAATTCACTCAAGACTGAACAACGTGGAATCAGTTTGATAACTGGAGAGAACTAACTCAAGACTGAACAACATGGAGTAGTAACGTAAGAGCTGCAACAAATACTGTGGAAGGAAACGGGAAACAACAGAATCTCACAAAGAGAGAGAAAAGGCACAACTCCTTTCCTAACTCTCAATGTTGCAGCCAATGTGACCAAATATTCCAGGCCCACGTGAAGCTGATGTCGCACGTCTGGAATGTCTTCCACTGATCCTCGTTCACCCCAGAGGACAGCCAATGGTGATGAAAGTCATATATCCCAGTTCTCTGTAATAGTGGTATAATCTTTTCTCCAATGACAGTTATTTTCAACAACAAATCAGTTTATGTAGCAATAAATATCACTGTTTGTAATAATCCCATAATCTTTTCTCAACCTTACTAACTCACCTGGTGAAACTTATTTTAAAGAGTACATTAAAGGTAACTACTAAAGGTCCAATACAAACCTGAGAATGTTATTTTCGGTGTTTTTCTGATTTCATCACTGGACAAGAAGTGATATTTATATTCCGCAACAAAAATTCAGTAACTTTTAACTGAATAGTTTTGCAAAAAGTATAAGGGAGAAACTTGAAGGATGGTAGATGTATTTTCAGTTTGTTACAGGTTTCATGCTACAGTGCGTATATATTTTCATGTACGACAGTTTAGGTGTGAAAAAGTTACTTAATCCTAAATTATTGTACCTGTATGGTATTTTCAGGTAGGAACTACTGATTTCCTGATTGGTAAATAACTACAGATTTGTTCAGGAAATAAGAACAGTGATTCTGGTCAGATAACCTAACTGATTGTATAAAATAATGAGACTTGGTGCCCCCCAGTGGCTCACACTGCTAAAAACCAGGTTTGATACTTGTGATGAATGCAGCACAGATAGCCCATTGTTTAACACTGTGCTTAGCAAGAAACAAAAAAGTGTAAAAATGAAAACAATATTTATTATTTGATAGACAAACAAATTGGAACGTACATACTTGTGTACATGAAAAGACAGTCTCTTATACTAGGTTATGTTTAGTCCCACAGGTTTTTTTTCTCTTAGGATTTATCTCTGTCGAACTAAAC
>NW_013822969.1:0-453 GCF_000517525.1 Limulus polyphemus
GCGTAGACTTACCGCTGTCCCTCTGGGAAGGGCCCGGCATGGCCAGGCGGTTAGTGCGCTCGACTTGCAATTTGAGGGTCGCGGGTTCGAATCCCCGTCACACCAAACATGCTCGCCCTTTCAGCCGTGGGGGCGTTATAATGTGACGGTCAATCCCACTATTCGTTGGTAAAAGAGTAGCCCAAGAGTTGGCGGTGGGTGGTGATGACTAGCTGCCTTCCCTCTAGTCTTACACTACTAAATTAGGGACGTCTAGTGCAGATAGCCCTCGTGTAGCTTTGCGCGAAATTCAAAACAAACAAACAAACCTTTTGGTAAATATAATATTACGATTAAATCATGATGCGAGGAAAATGTTCTGTTTATATCCAAACACACCTAGATAAAACTGATAATATTACTGTTCATTAACTCTGCGATTCAACAAACGTATAACAATATCCGTAGTTGTTG
>NW_013822970.1:0-452 GCF_000517525.1 Limulus polyphemus
AAATTAGTATCACGTAATAATAACACTCGTCTTTATAAATTAATATCACGTAATAACACTCGTCTTTATAAATTAATATCACGTAATAATAACATTTCTCCTTATAGATTAATATCACGTAATAATAACCTTTCTCCTTATAAATTAATATTACGTAATAATAACACTCGTCTTTATAAATTAATATCACGTAATAATAGCACTCGTCTTTATAAATTAATATCACGTAATAATAACACTCGTCCTTATAAATTAATATCACGTAATAATAGCACTCGTCTTTATAAATTAATATCACGTAATAATAGCACTCGTCTTTATAAATTAATATCACGTAATAATAACATTCCCTCTTATAAATTAATATCACGTAATAATAGCACTCGTCTTATAAATTAATATCACGTAATAATAACACTCGTCCTTATAAATTAATATCACGTAATAATAAC
>NW_013822971.1:0-488 GCF_000517525.1 Limulus polyphemus
ATTTCAGGATAAAGATGAGAGATTTGAAACTAGATCCGTGAAGAACTTATTCACTTATTGACCTCTTCATTTCAGGATCAAGATGAGAAGTCTGAATACTAGCTTCGTGAAGAGCTTACTCACTTATTGACTTCTTCATTTCAGGATAAAGATGAGAAGTCTGAATACTAGCTTTGTGAAGAGCTTACTCACTTATTGACCTCTTCATTTCAGGATAAAGATGAGAAGTCTGAATACTAGCTTCGTGAAGAACTTACTCACTTATTGACTTCTTCATTTCAGGATAAAGATGAGAAGTCTGAATACTAGCTTCGTGAAGAGCTTACACACTTATTGACCTCTTCATTTCAGGATAAAGATGAGAAGTCTGAATACTAGCTTCGTGAAGAACTTACTCACTTATTGACCTCTTCATTTCAGGATAAAGATGAGAAGTCTGAATACTAGCTTTGTGAAGAGCTTATTCACTTATTGACCTCTTCATTTCA
>NW_013822972.1:0-451 GCF_000517525.1 Limulus polyphemus
CAGCGTAAAGTTCATTTTGGAATATGAAATAGGTCTGCAACACCCTTACCTTTAAATGATTCTTGGTTGCCCATCAGGCAAAGTGTTTTCTTGTCTACTAGAGGTACCAGACGTTCAGCACAGACTCTGTGAAAAAATCAATGAAAAATAGAAAAGAAAAATGTTAAATGATTTACAAGAGTAGAAGAATCATAATATATATATTTTAAACTAAGAGTATTGGACAGATTGTATCTATACTATTGAAGTATTAGCCTGTTGAACGCCGTTAACTGTTTAATTAAAAAGTAACCCGTAAGAGCTGGTATTAATATATATATATTTAAACTAAGAGTATTGGACAGATTGTATCTATACTATTGAAGTATTAGCCTGTTGAACGCCGTTAACTGTTTAATTAAAAAGTAACCCGTAAGAGCTGGTATGCGAAGTTTGTTGGCCATGTTTACAC
>NW_013822973.1:0-554 GCF_000517525.1 Limulus polyphemus
ACGGGACAATAATGTGTGTAGGTAATGAGTAATTGAACTGCAGTCAGAGAGAGACGTATTGTTGAAGTGAATTATTGTTTGTTATAGCGCGACTGTTGAAGTTGAGTGTATCGTAAAGTTGTATTCTGAAAGAATAAACCAGTTTTATTAAGAAAGGACTTGTGTCGCTAAAGTTTCGTTGGAACGAAGTTACGGAAAATCAGTTAACAAACGGAGACGTAACATTTTCTTTTTCCTCCAACAACTACTGTAATTTCTCTTCTTGTTTCTTTTCTTTTTTCCTCCAACAACTGCTGTAATCTCTCTTCTTGTTTATTTTGCTGTTCGAGCTGCCACTGTTGCAGGTTTTCTTGCAACTGCTGTTGTCTCTCTTCTTGTTTATTTTCTTTTTCCTCCAACAACTGTTGTAATCTCTCTTCTTGTTTCTTTTCTTTTTCCTCCAACAACTGATGTAATCTCTCTTGTTTATTTTGCTGTTCGAGCTGCCATTGTTGTAGGTTTTCTTGCCACTGCTGTAATTTTCTCTTGTTCTTTCTCGTTCCTTCTTGTTTATT
>NW_013822974.1:0-453 GCF_000517525.1 Limulus polyphemus
TATTGTTTGCTAATAGCCTTTAAACTCCCAACAACCCCACAATCAACATGGTTATACTGCATTTTGCATGAAATAAGCATGTGGTAACCCTACACCAATAGGAGCATGACACACTATCCTGATGTCACTTACTCCCTCCATACTATTCAACCTAATATTCACTTTAAGATTAAGCACAAAAGAAGCACCAGAAGTAGGAAGGAAGGGCAGGAAGTGTGAGAGATGTAAGCACCTATCAGAAATATATTTTCAGTGTAGGAAAATATTAACTTCTGACATAGTATCTTACAATCATAAATAATATTAAATGTTAAACTGGTACACAGTTAAAAACATTTTATTTAGGTCTATCTATGGCCTTCAAGAAGTTGACGACTCTACATGTTTGATGTTACAACGTCATCCCCAGGAGTGAATTACATGACAATTGCCAAAGTATTTATAGCTTTTTAG
>NW_013822975.1:0-449 GCF_000517525.1 Limulus polyphemus
AATTATTTCCTAGATTTGTTTTTATATATTAAAATTTATCATCAAAACTTTGGACTCTAGTATAAACAGATGACAAATAGGCAGATCCAGTTATCCCACGGCATGTTAAAAACCTTTATATTGCTTAAGTTATTCGACAAAGTGTATTTAAGAACAAATACGTTATTTCTTATAATTTCAGCATTTTGTATTTAGATCAGCTGGGTGGATGGGAACATGTTTCGATCGTATGAATGTTTTTTTATATTCATTAAAATTAGAAGCATTGTTTTATTGTAAATACACTATATATATGTCATTTCTATAATAAAACTAACATTTCCATTATTTATGACCCTGCAAGTAAGCTTCGTGCCTTACCTTAATTCTAAATGATACGAACCATTTTGATTGTTTTATTAACGTGTTCGCGATGTCATAAATAAACTGTGATATTTCTACATTTAAAT
>NW_013822976.1:0-612 GCF_000517525.1 Limulus polyphemus
TTTAGTTACAGTAAAATTACTTCATGATACCATAATTTTAGTTACAGCAAGATGACTTATCGATGCCATAATTTTAATCACAGCAAAACGACTTAACGATGTGATAAACTTAGTTACAGCAAGTCGACTTAATTAACGATGTGATAATTTTAGTTATATCAAGATAACTTAACGATGTGATAATCTTAGTTACAGCAAGACGACTTAACAATCTGATAATTGTAGTTACAGCCAGATGAATTAACAATGTGATAATTTTAGTTACAGTAAAATGACTTAATGATGCCATAATTTTAGTTACAGCAAGATGACTTAACCATGTGATAATCTGGGTGTGGTCCCATGTTTTTCATCAGAAAGCATCTTTAGAGAATTTCATGGTATCAACACGATCAGGATGTGATAATCTGGGTGTGGTCTCATTTTTTCATCAGAAAGTATCTTTAGAGAATTTCATGGTATCAACACGATCAGGATGTGATAATCTGGGTGTGGTCCCATGTTTTTCATCAGAAAGCATCTTTAGAGAATTTCATGGTATCAACACGATCACAGTAAATATATCAACTCTCGTGGATTTCACGTCCATCTTACAGTCTCACTTAAAATAAT
>NW_013822977.1:0-450 GCF_000517525.1 Limulus polyphemus
GCTGTGTACTGTCAATAAGAAGACACATGATTTAAAAATACTGTGTACTATCAATAAAAAGACACAAGTTTTAACAATGCTGTGTACTGTCAATAAGAAGACACAAGATTTTAACGATACTGTGTACTATCAATAACAAGACACAATATTTAACGATACTGTGTACTGTCAATAAGAAGACACAGAATTTAACAATACTGTTCACTGTCGATAAGAAGACACAAGATTTAACGATACTGTGTACTATCAAAAAGAAGATAAGATTTAACAATACTGTGTACTATCACAAACAAGCCACAAGATTTAACGATACTGTGTACTGTCAATAAAAAGACACACGTTTTAACAATGCTGTGTACTGTCAATAAGAAGACACAATATTTAACGTTACTGTGTACTATCAATAACAAGCCATAAGATTTAACGATACTGTGTACTATCAATAACAGG
>NW_013822978.1:0-452 GCF_000517525.1 Limulus polyphemus
TGTGATGCGAGAAATAAAAAAAAGCATTTAATCAAACAAAGCTTTATTTAAAATTAGATCGTGTTTAAGCTTGTCTTGTTCTTTGAGCCTGAAGTCGTACATCATGTTGCTCCTGTGTTTCTTGCTCTCTGTAAGTTATTTGTCTTAATTTTTGTGCTTGAAGTCTGGTTTGACATTGTTCAGAAGTTTCTTGTTGTCTATATCCAGCTTGCCTTGATGATTCTGACTGACCTCTGGCTTTGTGCTGTTCAACAGTTTCCTGCTGTCTTTGAGTAGCCTGCCTTTCAGCTTGAGCTCAAAGTCTAACTTTACGTTGTTCCAAAGTCTATTCCTGTATTTGAGCAGCTTGTGCTTGAAGTCTTTGGTTGCGTTCATCATCTGTTTCAGCTGCTCTTTGTGCTTGCATTCTTTTAGCAGCAGAAGACTTTCCATAGAAAGGGTGTTTCTTGGGT
>NW_013822979.1:0-580 GCF_000517525.1 Limulus polyphemus
GCACTCCACTAAGCTCGATCTCCCACCAACCCAACCAGCTCCCCAAACCATCACGCTGAAACCACCAGTTGGCTGCAATCTGTTGAGCCAAAACTCTTGGTGAGGCATTCTCCAGACCCATATCCTTCCACTGTCCGAAAATTGAGCGAAACTTGATTCGTCTGAGAACAATACGGTCTTCCAAAAGTACAGAGGATTGGTCATCATATCACTTGCCCACTTCTTTCGTCTGACTATGTTGGCAGGTCTTAATAAGGGCTTCCGTCTAGCTGCTCTGCAACGATAACCCAATCTGTGGAGAAACCGTTGAACAAATTTCGGGCTCATCCCACCAACTTTGGCCACTTCTGCAGTCGTTAATCTGGGATCCATTTCGATGCTCCTCTTGACAGCCCTTTTTGTCCTCTCCGATGGACCCGGACGCTGCTCAGTTGTTTCCTTGCCGTGTTTCCAGAACTGCACGATGATTCTGTTGACTGTCGAAAGCGGGATTCCCAAATTCTGCGAAATTTGCCGCTGACTTACTCCACCATCCTCTAACAAAATCTGACAATTCGAGAGAACTTTGAGTTCTAGGCAT